>NW_027366483.1:0-71358 GCF_046119375.1 Phyllobates terribilis
TAGTGATGTTTTGTGAAACTACAAAACATCAGTACAATTGATATTGAGATAGTATGTGTTGTGAATCTACAAAACATAAGACTCAATCGTGTCTCTGATTGAGTCTCTGATTCACAAAACATCAGTACAATTGAGTCTTATGTTTTGTGAATCTACAAACATCAGTACAATTTTCATTTGTTTAGCAGAGACAAGATGCGAATCTACAAATCGTAATCTACAAACCGTAGCATTACTGTAATGTATGTGTTGTGGATGCGAATACTATCTCAATATCAGTTGTACTGATGTTTAGCAGTGTAGTGCTGCTTGCTTTTGTGAATTTCATCTCATCTCCTAGTAAGGAAGTGAACAAACCAAATGCAATGCGACTGTTTCTACTTAAAAAATTTGATATTCTGCTTATCAGTTTATTAGTGCATCTAGTGTTCTTGATAGGGTTTTGTATTATGCTGCATTTAGTATGGGTGTTCAGTTGGTTATTCAAGTCAGTGTTGTAGCTCTTGAGATTTGGCTGTACTGTAGGTTGTTATTCATCTCATCTGCTAGTAAGAAAGTAAAAAATCAATCCTAAAGCAACACTTTCTTGACTGTTTCCTGCAAATTATATGAATTTGATCCTCTACTTATCAGCTTATTCAAGTCAGTGAGCCAGAAATGCAGCTAAATTAAGCTATAGATCTTGAGTTTTGGTTGTGTTGTAGGTTGTTATTCACCTTCTGAGACCTGCAAAGACGTGGATGTAGTAACAGAACTTATTGAATGCACCAATTTGAACTCAACAAGGATGAAGCCTCAGGAAGAGTATGAATTAGATTGTGATAATGTCTCATCATCAGCTTTCGAGTTTCAAAATACCGAATGGACCCAACAAAGAGTTTCAACGGCACCCTTCTCTAAACCTGCACCTTCAAAATGGGATGATGCTTAAAAATGGATTGCTAGTCCAACTTTCAAGAGACTGAAAACGGGGGCCTGTCAGGGTGGTAAAAGGGCGAGCTATTTTCTTAGCCATGGAAACAAGCAATTGTCATTGAAGAATTTTGACGTAATGGACCAAAGATTAATTGTTTCAGAGTAGCCAAATACTATAAGGATGGACCCAAGGCAAGGTAAGAAGGAGAATGGTTCAGAGTCTCAACTTTACCCATCTGATGATTTGTATGGTCCGCTTGTTGACAAGAAATCTTTCGGCGTTCCTGCAAGTAAGTTTATGTTTGATCTGGTTTGGTGCTTTTCATTGTCTTTGTATAATAAATTTTGATGAAATTAGAGTTGCTTGTGAAAAGAATCATATATCTGGTGCTTCATAATCATACCTTAATACGATTCTTTAGTTAATGTGGTAATTGAATTAAAGGCGGTTCTTACTGCTGGATAGTTTACATCAGGTTTTGAAGCCCGAAATTCGCTAGAGTGAAAGTCTACAAGCTCTTTTAAGAAGCATAATACTGTAAAATTATATGCAATGTAGACTAGAGTTTCAACCCTCCTTGTTAGTTTTAAAAGGCAGTTTCCATGCATAAACAGTAAAAGGATGGTTTTCAGATCGTCATGATGTTGCTGAATCTGCATCTTATCATAGCTTTGGTCAAAACGGGTCTCTAGAATCCCACTTGTAAGATGCAAATTCCCACAATAACTATGGTGATGTTCCATATCAGAGAAGAATCCTTTTTTCAACCAGGAGAAATATGCAGACCTTCAGGAAAACCCAAATGAAGATTTTAGTACTTTAGAACAGGTATTTCTGTTTCTCCTAAAATATTATTTCTTACTGGAATTGAGTTTTGAGTAAAAATAGTTCTTACTTTCCCTGATTTGACAAACAATGATGTAAATCCTATACCATTCTTCCTATATTTATACTGGTTTTGTATCATTTTATAGTGATAATAGTGAATTCTGAGAGCAGTGATTATTAGCTAAGAAAAATATTTAAATGGTTTTAAAGGGGTAGGAAGTGGAACAAGTATACGTTTTTTTAAAGGGCATTGAATGAACAACCAGTTAGAAATTGTATTCAGTAGGATTAATTCCTTGAATTTCGATAATCAAATCACTAGACTAAACTTTGACTTTTTATTCTTCTTCAGCTTGAATTCGAAATTATGATTAAAGATCTATGTTGTGGATGAGTTGGCCATCAATACAGTGGTCTAGTTGTTCGTGATAGGTTTGGTACTGCCCTCTAGAGTTTCTTTTATGTAGCATGATGTGCATATGGTGGATTTCCATGTTCAGTCTAATGATAAAATTTGGTGAAAATGAGATTTCACCTTTCTGTATCTTGCAGCATATTGAAGATCTGACACAGGAAAAGTTATCATTACAACGTGCCTTAGAGGCTTCAAAAACTTTAGCAAAGTCTTTAACTGCTTAAAATTCATCTTTGACAGAGAGTTATAACCAACAGGTTGGCTTAAAAATGATGTGTAATTTCTATGTTTCTGTATTTGGGAAACACTGTTGTAACAATAATAAAATCGCTTGGTCTTGCTTCTTTAAATAATGTCTTTGGCATTACTGTACTATTGTTTAACTTTAATTCACTGTGCTCTCCTGAATTAATTTTATTTTTCCAGGATGGTGCTGTTTCCCAATTGAAGACTGATATTCAGAGTTTGCAGGTTGAAATCAGCATCTTACTGGTTTGTGTTGAACCGTTTATTATGCTTCTTTCTTTTTGTCTGTTCTTTGAAAATGATGTGTCCCTGTATTTATAGTCTGCTTGCATTCTGGTTTCTATCCAACATAACTCACTAGAGTTTATATCTAGCTATGCACAAGAGAGATATCAATATTATTTAAATGGTCAATACTTTGAGTTGTAATTGTGTAAAGCTTTTATGTCAGTAGGCTGAGCATGAGTCTATCAGGATCCAGTATATGAATGCCCAGCTAGAGTGCAATGCAGCAGATGAGGGTGCTAAGCTTCTGGCTTCTGAAGTTATTGGGATACTAGTATTTCAATATTTTCTCCAAAGAATCACTATTCGGGAGGTCAGTTGATGATCCCCTCGTATATCATTGATACCTTGAAGTTGGGTATTTTTTAAACTCATATGCACACTGAAATTGTGATTCTTTTTACTGTGCAGATTTCCATACTTCTTGCCATGCCTTTGTATTTCAGTTATTGCGTTCAGAGTTTTTATCTCCACTTTCTGGCTTGAGGTAATGTTAACCACTATGCTTGTATAAAACCGTGTATCCATCATGATCTATATGCATTATTATTTATAGTTGTCAACTTTTCAATCGAGTTTATTAGGGATAATAAAAGCTATTAAAATCGAGCATCTACTTGCAGCCATTACATGCAATCTTGTGTTATTATATACACTTCCAGACCTCAAACATAATCCTGAGCATATTATCATCATTCAAATCCTCTCGTTTTTCATAAATTTCTTGAGACTAAATGCCTCAGGACTTAGAAATTGGAATATTTCAAATGTTGCAGGAATCACTTCACAATCATCCTATATCAACATCACATGATAAATCTTGTGATTCTCTTGAGGCTGTAACTTGTCAACCAACTCCTAAAAAAAGCTTACTAAAGAATTGGCCGTTAATGTCGTCTATCATGGTGTACTGTATCTTGCACTTGTTGACATGGCTTATGGAGAGGTAATTCATCTAAACCAGTACTTATTATTCGAGTAATAATAAATTTTAGTTTTTTATTTGTTTTGTACCCTGGAAAACATCTCAATAAGAAAACTTTGAGGTTTTCTGTCTAGCAACCCGTATTGAGACAGATAGTGGATTTGTAATTTCTAATTGAACTCATACTATGTGAGAACTGTATGACAGATTAAGTATGGTAAATTATGCAGAATTTTTTCACTATGGGATGTCAGACCACGTAGTTTAGGGGGATTAAGATATTCAACTAATGAAGTTGGTCAAATTCTTTCAGTCACTGGTATGTCAACTAATGAAGTTGGGTTAACAAGATAATTATACATTGACCTGGTTAACATTCCTCTGTTTTTTCTGCTGTAAAATCAGGTATGGGGATGTTAGTATATCAGTTCTTTGGCTATCCATACTTGGACAGATTATTAGGTCCAATTACCACAGCTCGAATAGCTAGTGTAAGTTCATTCTCAAAACCCTAAGTGCAATACTATAACATTCAACTAATCAAAATCACTTTGTACAGATTCTTTCAATACCCATTTTACAAAGCTATCCATTCATAGCACTTCTCTCTGGATTGAGTCTTACACTAACACTTAACTTCGCGTTAGTGATCAAGAACATATTCTATGTATGCCTTCATTCACTTTACTCCATTTCCTCGACATCATAACTTCTTCCTCTAAGTTAATGTCATTTTACCATGTCCAGACGTCGATCATCACCAACACATTCATTCTACAAAACAGGGCCGTGGTAAACCTTCGATTCTCTCACCATACTTACATTAATATTATCTTCATTTCCTGAGTTTGTCGGTTAAAATTTGCTGGCTTTATTGGAGAACAATCCGTCAATTGGCCAACCAGAAGGTAAATTTTTGCATAAATTCAGGACATAGGAAGTTTTTTCTTTCTAGTTTCCAGACTTCATGTACTTTGTGTTCTACTTCTAATATATCAGTTTACTGAATGATACAAACCCTTTTATCCATATAAATATTTAGCAAAAGTTAATTTTCTACTTCCTGCATTGGATTTCATGTGCGATTTGTCTCAGTTTATGTCATGTTGCATGTGATTCTAATATTTGCTTGCACTGTTTATCCTGCAGGTAATTCTGGATCATCCATCAAGTGCACTGGACGGATTAATGAAATGGATATTGAAGATGATGATGAGTGGCTGAAAATAGCACAGATGCAAGGATTTTTGGATCATCTTTCTAGTTTCAGTTTAAGCTCAAAGCCAGTTTAAGGAGAGAAGGTAAAGCCTGCTCAAATTTGTAGTTGCTTCAGTATTGATAAGAACTTTATAGCCTCTGACATGCATATACATTACAACACTGCCACAAATGTTGAGATTGAGCTTCCTATGCCTTCATATGCTACCGGTCCCAATATTAGAACATCAATGGGATCTGCTTCCTATGCACCTGAAAAGGATACACTTGTCTGGAAGATTTGCTCTTGCTTATATTCTGAGCAAAAGGCATAATATTTTGAGCAAAAGCACTAAGTTATGGCTTCAAGATATTTTGGTATGTAAGATGTGCTCTTGCTTATATTCTGATTTTTTTCAAAATGCTCATTGAATATGCTACTCTAACATTATTTTACCTATGGTGTTATATATTTTTTTGGCTGAAATGGCATGCTTATGAGCTTAATAAAATACCATTCGAAATGTATGATTTGAAGGTTCGCTATTTGAAGATCATTGAAAGATTGGGTACCAATCTCTCCCATGGGTTAGATACATAACAATGGATGTTGAATATGAACTTAGACTGATGTAAACACAGTCATCACTCATCTATAATCCCTTACCAATCTACTTGTGTTCATGAGATGTTTGACTCAGTTTTGCAGGGCCTACTATATTAAGTAATGACCAATACTATTTATTTTTCTTTAAACATTTTTTATACTCATTTTTTGTTTCAAACAAGTGTTATGATCTTATGAAAACTAAATGTTATGTTTTGATTTTTTGACTTAAGTACGTCATTGTGATGTATATTCTCCGACCAAAAGAAAACACATTATCAAGCAAAAGCTGTAATAGCTTTGCAACTACGGTGTATATCATTCCCACAAAACAAAACTCATGGGGTATAAAGAATATACCTCACATTATATGGCAAAGGTGTATTTAGGTTTACCTCGGATTATATGGCAAGAATATACCCCGGACTATTTAGGTTTACCTCGGATTATATGGCAAGAATATACTATGGTGTATATTCCATATACCTCGGATTATATAGCAAAGGTGTATTTAGCTTTAGGAAATATACCCCGGATATTCAATTCACCGGTGTATATTGGAACCAGATACCCTGGATAAGTGAGAGAAAATACACCGGTTTAGTTTTATATCCGAGATATATACAATAAATATATATCGGACAACTTTTTTTTACCCTGAAGCGCGATAGAAAGAATAGAGCCAATACATCGGGCTTAGTTTTGGAATTAACCGAGGTATATAGCATAAGACTATATATCTCTATGAGCTATACACCGAAGCCGATCCGGGATATATATGGTCAAACGCCTGGGATATTTGACTCTTTTTTGTAGTAGTGACATGAGGAAGGGTTTTATGAAGGATGGACTGATCATGATGAACGTAATGATAATCCTTCCCAAAACTATTATAATATCTTATTCAAAGAATAAGAGTGGTAATATTTTTATATTATTAAGTCTTCAAATATTTTGCCATAAAGATTGAGACATCTCTATCATAAATTAATGGACATGAACATAATTCCAAAAGTGTAAATTAAGTATGATTAGATGTGAAGTATGCGTCCAAATAAAACTCACAAAAATTCTAGTTCCCCGTGTAGAGAGGACGACCGTACCTCTATGCGTAAATCACATAGATTTATGAAATTTAAATTGTGTGCAAACTAGAACGGTAAAAAGTCATTTGTTATCTTCATGATGATTGCACAAGATACTGTTGTGTGGATTTATTATGAAGGAAAGATGAAGCCTTGGACAAATTCAAAGAATACAAGTTGGAAGTTGAGAAGCAACGATGTTGGGAGAATCTCGGTTAGCTCGGAACAGGTTTGGGAGGAGAGGGGGGAATCCAAACTAATCGTCACACATGAGGTTACACCTTTAATATAATAGTTCTAGTCTTTTAATTTTCATATTAGCAATGAGAGTCTATTCAGACTCAATACACTAATTAGAGGAATCACACTTGAAACTCTAATGTACACTATAAAGATGATTTAAACACGCCTCCATGAGATAGTGATTCTTATCTTGTATGATCTATTCAAGTTTGTGCATGGAACTCTTAGTTATATGTTAAATGTTCCCTTAAATTATGTTGTATGAATCTAAACCTTATAGTTTTTTTCCCGATAATTTTATAAATTTCACTAAAAATCCTCGGGATTTACTATTCATATACCACCGGTTAAACTATGCCCAAAGCATACATCTATAACGGAGCTTGTTATAGTCTATACCGACTCACATGAAAAAGGTTACAGAGTTTAAACTTCAATGATATTATAATGTGATTGGTACTTTGGTGTGATTAAATATATATTGACTAGTTTTTTACTTTCCCAATTGTATACTGGTGGATATATAGCACTTATTTCGGGTGTATTCACGTTATCAACTTATCATATATAACTAATGAGATATTAAGCAATTTTGTTTTCATGCTGGTAATATATTAGCAATTAGTTATGCGGACACACAATAAGAAACTTCAAAATAAAAAAAAACTTTTTCACTACTCCCTAGGAAGAAAATAAACAATTCCTAGATTAAAATGTAACTATTTAATGAATTTATTTTTATTTTTGATTTCTTATTGGACACATACTAGAAACATTGAGCAAATAATAAGTTAAGGTAAGTGTACAAATTATAATATTCCCTCCAATTGAATATAAATGTTGTTTTAGGAGTTTTAATATGTAATTTATCCAATTCAAGTTAAGTTTTGTTTTAGGAAAAAAATTCACACATATTAAGAAAAAGTTAACTAATAGTTTAAAACCATTGAAATACATAGAATCATAATGAGAATCCCACATAAAAAAGCTTTTAATATTTCAATAGTCAATAGAGATTCATAAAGTAGAGGAGTAATGAAATAAATGGTATTGGAAAATATATTTGTATAATATCTCTTGAAACCTTAGAAAGAATAGTAACTTGATCTTATAAACACATAAAACGCCACTGTTTTTTTATTATATACTAATAGAGGGAATCTTCCTCAACCCTGAGGCAATCCCGCATTATCATGCTTGATAATACTTATAAAATTATACAAAAAATTAAGGAGCAAAGACTACGAAACGCGCAACCTTTCTTGCATAGCCCTGATATGACTATCAGGTACGGTACAAATGTTACAAATATACAAAAGATAATTTACGTCTATGTTCTTTACTTCCTTCGAGGCAATCAGGTCTGCATCCTTATTATTCTCTCTGTAATAGTGGAAGATTTTAACATCTTCGAAATGCCTAATTTCCATCTCCATCTCCATCTCCTTGATTATTGTTTGAATACTCCAGGGTACCTTCCAAAATTTTCTTATTCCATTTATAACCGTTAGGTTATCCCTTCTATAATATTTTTTTTTTCAAATTAGTTTCCCTAACTGATTTTAAAGCTTCAATATAGCAGCCATAGCTTCTGCTTGGATTGGAGAGGAAACATGAATTTGTTTATGATTAATTTTAACAACATTTACTCTGTTATTTCTAATAATATTGCGAATATAGGAGTCTCATTAGGATAAAATGAAGCGTAAAAGTTAATTTTATACCAATCTTCTGGTGTTTCTTCCAAGTAGAAATGTTTTTCCTCTTTTATAGGTTTATTTAATTTTTTTATTATTTAGTTGTTATTAGAATTAACAAATTTAGTAGATAAGTGAAATTGAATAAAGGCTATGTCAATAGGCGATGTATTAGAATGATTATTGAAAAAAATCCGCTCCTATCTCTCCATAATTCATACCATAAAATATATTATATCTATATTTTTGTTATTGGTATGGAAATAAGTAAAATAATTAATAAAGTTATTAGTGCGGTTGTAAATAATATTTTAACCAGTTCTTTGTTCAAGTTTATTAATCATACTTTTAGTTATCAGGCACTCAAAAAAGAAAAGAGACCATGCTTCTATTGGGCCATTACAAGGAGTACAATAATTTGGAACTCTATTAAAATGTCTATTTAATCATTCTGTGATTGGAAGTCAGTCAGACAAAGCTTTCCAAAGAAAGTTTTTATTTTTATTTTTGGAGGCATATTAAGGTTCCACATTTTATTGAAAATTGTAGTGTTTGAATTGGTTGTAATATTATTAGTTAGTTCAATAGCACTCTTTGTACTAAATTCTCGTGAGCTTGATAATCTTCAAATTAATTTATCTTCAATATCAGTTGACGGAATATAAATTTTAATTATTTGTTTGACGATATTTATCGTAAGGTGAATAGCTAATTTAATTGGATCCCTTTTTTATTATTAGTAATAAATTCTGAAACTTTCATATTATTATTAGGCGTTTTTGCACGGAATCACCCCTTATATGGCCGAATTTGCCAGGAACCACCCTCTATATCGATAATTATTCCGAACCACCCATATTTCAACATTTTATTACCAGGATCCACCCTTGGACGGATTCCGTCAAATTTCCAGTTAAAATTAGGAAATGTATAAAATACCCTTGATATTTTCTTACAAAATTACAAATAACCCCTCTCCTTTTATTAACCTTCTTCTTCAATTAACCTTCTTGGGGGTGAAATTGGGGGTGAAGGTTTGAAGCTTGATTTCCAAGTTCAATTGACCTTCTTCTTCATGAAATTTCACAAGTACTCCATTTCCAGGTTCAATTCACAGGTTCAATTCCAGGTTCAGTTGAGCTTCAAACCTTCATGAAGTTTCGAAGTTTAATTCACACTCTTCCAGTATAATTCGAATAGAATCCCTAGCTTCTTCCCTTCACCCCTAATTCGTCCTCGCCTCTTCCAGTACAATTCACGCCATTATCAGCCTAGCTTCTTCCAGTACAATTCACACGCCATTATCAACCTAGCTTTTTCCCCAAATAGAATCCCTAATTCAAATCCCTAATTCGAGTTCCTCTATTCTTCTTCGTTACTTCGATTTCCAGAGATTTGCAGTTTAAAACATTATTGATCTGATAAAAACTGCATGTCATGTTTAGTTTGGCTTGTGGAGTCCATGGAAAGGAGTAAAAGATCTGAGTCACTGAGAAACCATACACCCGCAACTTGACAAAACAGAGTCCGGAAAAACTCTTGTTGCTTCAATTTGCTCTTTTGATTGCTCAACACCAGTATATAGTTCAGGTTCGGACAATACAATGATTTTTGTTCCCCCTTAGTTCTTAGTAAAGGAATTGGTTGTTGTGTGTATCGGACATGAAAATAATATCAAAGGTTTATATAGAATTGTTGTTCAATTCAAAATATGAACATCTCTACCAATTTACACTAGATACTATACAAGCCCTTTTTTCCCTGTAAATACACCCTAATCTGTATTAGTAAATCAATTATATTCCTTTCATTATTTGTTTGCCTTATCTAGTTGTTATAAGATATTGTAGTTTCTTATGGATATTCTCCATCATTATAGGCTGATTTAGTCCTCTGTAAAACCGATCCTAAGGATATCTATTGATGTATATATTACTGTAATCTTCAATAAATACAATTATCAGTTTATCTCAACTTATATGGTATCAGACTTGATCTCGATGCTTACCTAAACTCGATCAATCAAACATGGCGGCTGAGCCATTATCAGCAAATCAAATACCCAATCCTTTTGAGCCTTTGAAACCATTCACGTTTGTAACTCTTTCCAATTTTACTCCCCTCAAAACTGTGAACTATCTCAACTGGACCAGACAGGTTGAAGCCATTCTCGAAGGCTTCGACTTATTCAAGTTTGCTGATGGGACCTATCCTGCACCTGCTGAGACGATTCTGTCTACCACCACACCATCGGAAAGAATTCCGAATCCAGCCTTCAGTTCCTGGAAACGCCAGGATCGCCTAGTCTATGGGGCGATTTTGCCAACGCTTTCCGACTCAGTGGCTTCATTAGTCACGCAGACCCGCACAACCGCAGAACTATGGTCTGTTCTCCAGTGGACCTTTGCCAAATCATCGAGGGGACACAAGAAGCAGCTTAAAGACAGGCTGCGTTCCATCACCAAAGGCGACCTCAGTATCACTAAGTTCATGAACCAAATCAAGACCATTGTGGATCTTCTCGCCCTAAGTGGCTCTCCAATGCCCGACGAAGATGTCACCGATCAAGTCCTCCGCGGTCTTGACTCATCCTATCAAGCTGTAATAGATGGGGTTAATGTCAGGGACAATCCAATAGCTTTCGATGAATTACACGAAAAATTATTGAATCATGAATTATCAATCCGAACTGAGCAACGCCTTGCTGCTGGACCCGCGACTCCGTTGGTGGCAAGAACAAATGCTCCTCCCAATTCCGCTGCCCAAACCCCCTGGTTTCCGCCTTCTCAGCTGCGCGACAACAATAGCTGGAAACCCTCGACGAAACAAAACAATGGAGGCACTGGCGGGTATTCTGGCAAAAAATCTGGACAGCCCAAGCCCTATCTAGGGAAGTGTCAATGGTGCAAGGAGGTGGGTCACATGATGCCCCAGTGTGCTCAATTCAAGGCTCAATATCCTAGTGTACAGATTCCCCAGCATCTGCAGCGTCCACTGGCAAAGAGCCCGCAGGCCAATTTAATGGCGTCTGGCAGTTTGAGCAATGCTTTCCTGGTGGATTCTGGTGCCACGCATCATGTGACACAAGACTTGAGCAACATGGCTGTCTATCATCCTTATAGCGGACCTGACTCGTAATTTGTGGGAGACGGTACAAGCTTAAATATTTTACATCCGACACTCTAAAACTTCATGATATTTCACTACCTAATGCTTTACATGTCCCCAATATTAGTCATAATATCTTATTCATCTCAAAACTTACAAAACAAACCAATAGTGCTATTCATTTTTATCCTGATTGGTTTATTATGACTGATATACAGACCCACAGAGTGAAGGCTAAGAGACCTTGTATCAACGATGTTTATGTGTGGCCCTCTGTATCACCGTTCGTCCATCACCTCCACCTCAATAAGCCTGAAGCTTGGCACCACATATTAGGCCACCCCTCTACATCAATTTTCCAATTTCTCAATAAGAATTTTTTACAATTTGATGTTAAATTTGAGCAATCTGATCGTCGCTCTTGTCAAACTACCAAAAGTCACAAATTGTCGTTCATGAATCTAGCCTTGTTTCTTCTTATCCTTTGGAGATTATATTTTCAGATGTTTGGAATAGTCTTGTTTTATCTACTGATGGTCTCAAATATTATTGTTTATTTTTGGATCACTTTACTAGATATATTTGGTTATATCCTATGAAAAATGAATATGATGTTAAGACTATTTTCCCCAAATTCCAAAAATTAGTTGAAAATTATTATTCCCACAAAATCAAAATTTTATACAGTGACAATGGAGGTGAATACATTGGGCTTCGCACGCATCTTAATGAGCAAGGTATAAGCCACTTTACCACTCCCCCCCCACACACCCGAACACAATGGTATATCCGAACGCTGCAATCGACACATAGTTGAAACCGGCTTGTCACTATTAACCCACTCTCATGTGCCCATCAAATATTGGCCTTTAGCTATGACTACATCGGCTTAACTAATTAATCGTCTACCCACACCAATCCTAAACTACAAATCACCATACTCCAAGCTCCTCAAAACTCAACTGGAATATCATAAGTTGAAGAGTTTTGGATGTTCATGTATTCCCTGGTTAAGGAAATATGCTAATCATAAATTGTTGCCAAGGTCTATTGAGTGTGTGTTTGTAGGATATGCTCAAGATCAACACAGTTTTCTATGCTTGGATCCAAAAATCAGGGAAGATCTACACTTCCAGACATGTGAAATTTATGGAGTCTATTTATCCATTTGCTCAACAGGGGGCGGTAGCTTCGGATGATCAACCCGAACGGAGGCCCAGTCTAACCTTGCCAATCATTTCTCCAACCCGTCCAATGCAAAATCCTCCAGTCCAAGCCCAGCAACAATCCACTACACAGGTGGCCCAATCCGAAATATCACCACCAAGCTCAAATAATCCACCCGCTCATACTCCCACATCACAAACATCTCCACCATCAGAGACCAGCCCTGCTCCAATTTTAGTCCACAAATTTGCCAGCCCAAATAAATATTCCGAATCCATTCCATACGGGTGTCATTAGAAGGTCGAGAAACAACATTACAAAGCCAATTCAAAAATTAAATCTCCAGTTAACCAAAGCGGCTCCTATGGAACCCCGAACCCTCGCTCAAGCGCTAAAGGACCCCAACTGGAGGAAATCAATGGATGCTGAGTTCGACGCGTTAATGGCTAATCAAACTTGGGATCTTGTGCCGGCTACACCAAATCAAAATCTCGTAGGATGTATGTGGGTTTTTCAGGTCAAGCAAAAGGCGGATAGATCGATCGACAAATACAAGGAGAGGCTCGTTGCCAAGGGGTTTCACCAAAGGCCCAGGTGGGATTACAACGAGACTTTTAGTCCTGTGGTCAAACCAATTACAGTACGCGTTGTCCCGACACTTGCAACGCACAATCAATGGCCTCTAAGACAACTTGACATCAACAACGCGTTTCTCCAGGGAACTCTCAAAGAGGACGTCTTTATGCATCAACCTCCGGGCTACGAAAGCAAGAGTCAGCCTCACAATGTTTGTCGTCTTCGAAAAGCCATCTACGGGCTCAAACAAGCCCCTCGGGCTTGGTATACCGAGCTTAAAGAGTTTCTACAGTCCACAGGTTTTATTAATTCAGCTTCGGACTCTTCTCTCTTTGTTCGCAGGAAAGACGGGACCATTCTTTACATATTGGTTTACGTCGATGATATCATAGTTACTGGCAACTCTACTTCATCGGTCACCAACACTGTTGCCACACTTGCCCGATGATTCTCCTTGAAAGATTAGGAGAGCTTGCATATTTTCTGGGCGTAGAAGTACAAAAGAGTGCGGATGGGCTATTTCTGACTCAACGCAAGTACATTACAGACCTGCTCACCAAAGCTGGCATGCTGGACACGAGACCTACTTCAACACCACTCTCCCCAACAACCTTGCCCAGTCGTGACATAGGTGATGCCCTGCCAGTACCCAAAGATTATCGTGCCATTGTCGGGAGTCTTCAATATTTGAGCCTAACGAGACCAGATGTTGCCTATGCAACGAATAAACTTTCGCAATATATGCAATCACCCACAACTGAGCACTGGAGCACCTTGAAGCGAGTTCTGCGATATTTGCAGGGACGGCCAGTAATGGAATTCGCATATCTGCCACAGCGCCATTGCACTTTCATGCCTTCTCCGATGCAGATCATGGAGGAGATAAGGACTCATATGTCTCCACTTCTGGCTACTTATTGTACCTAGGACCGACACCCATTTCTTGGAGTTCACGGAAACAGAAATCTGTGGCAAGATCCTCTACTGAAGCCGAATACAAGGCATTGGAGGACACAGTTGCGGAGGTAATCTGGACTACTTCGTTGCTATTTGAACTTGGTCAGCCCATCCAAAATCAGCCAGTAATTTATTGTGATAACTTGGGGGCGATAAGTCTAAGTGCAAATCCTGTTTTCCACTCCCGAATGAAACATATTGCCATCGCATATCACTTTGTACGTGAGCTTGTTCAAACAGGACAACTAAGGGTCTCGTACATTTCAACGGATGATCAACTTGTCGATGTTCTCACCAAGCCACTCCATGGGCCTCGTTTTCAAGAACTCATAACCAAGTTGCAACTCCATTTTGGGTCGTCTAACTTGCGGGAGCGTATTAGTAAATAAATTATATTCCTTTCATTATTTATTTCCCTTATCTAGTTGTAAGAAGATACTGTAGTTTGTTAAGGATATTCTCCATCATTATAGGCTGATTTAGTCCTCTGTAAAACCGATCCTAAGGATATCGATTGCTGTATATATTACTGTAATCTTCAATTAATACAATTATCAGTTTATCTCAACTTATAATCTGATGAAAATTTGCCATGATTTGGTGTCTGCGCATCAGATTTGCGTGATTTGGTGTCTTCGCTTCTATTTCTCCTGTTTGTTCTTCGTTTCTTCTTCGTTTCATTTCTTCGTTTCTTCTTCTTCACTTCTGTTTCTTCTTCGCTTCTATTTCTCCTGTTTGTTCTTCATTTCTTCTTCTTCGCTTCTATTTCTCCTGTTTCTTCTCTGTTTCTACTACTTCGCTTCTTAGATTCATTTCTTCAATTTCTCCTGTAACATTGTAGGTTTTTTGGGTTATTTTAGAACTATGTCAAGGGTAAAATGGTCATTTAACGGAATTGGATGGAATAACTAACGGAATATGGGGTGGGGTGACTCCAAATAATAAAATGTTGAAATCTGGGTGGTTCAGAATAATTATCGATATAGAGGGTAGTTTCTTACAAATTCGACCATATAGAGATACTTCCGTACAAGAAAGTCTTATCATATACTAGTGGATTATAGTAATTTTTCACATAAAACGCCATTTAATTTGGGTGAGAGTGAGTGCAATGTAATAGATATTTTAGATTTTTGGAAGATAATATATGGAGCAGTATAGTTTCCAATCTCTATATAATTACTATACTTTTCAATTAGCATTGATGAATACCCTCGTCTCTTCGTCGAATTTCTAATTGCAGAGTTGTAATCTAATCAATCCAAAATAATATCTATCTAATTTCTCTTTTTTATATATTATAATTTTAACATTGTTCAGAAATATAAAAAAACTATTAATAATTACACAAAGACTATTAATAATTAAATCTAAAATAAAAGAATAAAAAAATAATGCTTCACCCATATACATAAAACTGCACTTATTCTGGCGTTACTAAACTTAAGCACTTTCTCCCGCATTTATTCGGGTGTTATAGAACTTAACGACTTCCCCATTGGATGGCTAATTCATTATATAAATAATTCTACGTCGAATGGAGAAATTCAAAGATTATCAGCAGGCACTGAAAATTGGGAATCACGATTCTAGAAATTGAGAATCACATGACATTCATACTTGTCAGGTTCAGTCCAATGTTAATGGAATTGGTATTATATATGATTGACTAGTAAAAATATTTAGCAATGTTGTCAACATAGATATTAAATTAATTTCAAACTCATAGTTTTATCTCATAATTATAATATATTTTTAATAGCATTAATATTATATCAAATTTCTTATTAAATTTATCAAATTGTCTAAATTATTTTTATAGTAATATAAAATCAAAATATATCATTTATCACTTATGAGTAATTTGTTTTATGAAAACAAATATGCAAAGGTTTTATTATATACATTATTATAAAGTTTATATTATTTTATTTACTTTCGAGAGATAGGGTTATTTTTATTACAATTGTCGGACAAAAAGGCTTGTGCGAAGCACAAACTACAAACCTCTAGTCCTATTCTACCTATATGCTATAATTTTAGGGTATAAAAAAAGACTAAATGATTATCCTAATAGTCATTATTTACACATCTTAGCATATGAGATCACCACTAAATGCATCATTAATTATTTTAAGTTACTTATATAAACCCTCTGATATATATATATATACTAAAATCCTGTTGCTCGTGCTTCGCACGAGCCTTATATATGTCAATATTTTAGCTTATGTGATGAGTTAAGTTTATATTTCATGTAGGTGTAATTCTAGTTTGTTTCATACAATGTTAAATATGTCTAATATTAATACTATAAATATATTCATGTAGGTCTAATTCTAATTTATTTTATACAATTTTAAATAGGTCTAATTATAATATGATAATCATATATTTATTGTATACACGAACATATATTTATATTATATAATATACTCTCATATTAGATGATTAAGTGATATATATAGCTTGTATGATATAGTTGTGAATAATTAAGCGTTCCAAATATTTGAGACTCAAATATTTCGATGATTGAATTATTCATTGAGCCTACTCTTTTTGTTGGGCTTAGGTGGATGATACAAATACGAATCTATTGATTTTAATTTTGATTATTAGTTTGTTTTAGATTGAATATTAGATGTGAGCCTTTTACATAATTAGGGTATAATTAATGTGTATTAGGATCACATTTAGTGATTTTTACATCCCCTAAGATTATAGTATATATATCAATATTTTATCTTATGTGTTGAGTTTAATTTATGTTTCACGTAGGTGTAATTATAGTTTATTTCATACAATATTAAATAGGTCTAATATTAACACTATAAATATATTAATGTAGGTCTAATTCTAATTTATTTTATACAATTTTAAATAGGTCTAATTATTATATTATAATTATCTATTTATTGTGTACACGAACATCTATTTATATTATATAATATACTATCATATCAGATGATTAAGTGATATAATATCTTGTATGATATAGTTACAAATAATTAAACGTTCCAAATATTTGAGACTCAAATATTTCGATGATTGAATTATCCATTGGGCCTATTCTTTTTGTTGGGCTTAGATGGATGACATAAATAAGAATCTATTGATTTTGATTTTGATTATTAGTTTTTTTTAGATTGAGTATTAGATGTGGACCTTTTACATAATTAAGGTATAATTAATGTGTATTAGGATCACATTTAGTGTTTTTTACATCCCCTAAGATTATAGTATACTAGGACCTTCGGGCCCCTGCGCATTGTTGTTCTTTTATATATACTTTGTTGTTTTTTATCCCATTTTGTGTAATCTACCAACTTTATCTCATTACGTTCATGTAATGACATTTTTCACGTTTTTTTACCACATGCTACTTCGATTCCGTCATTGTTGTCCTTTTATATATACTTTGTTGTTTTTTTATGCCATTTTGTGTAATCTACCAACTTTATCTCATTACGTTCATGTAATGACATTTTTCACGTTTTTTTACCACATGCTACTTCGATTCCGTAATATATTTGTTTACTAATTATCATTTTTCCCGGTGAATCAAATTATGTACATTCTATCCATCCTCTCCAATTTTCTCCAAAATGTTGTTTACATTTTTATATTTTTAATTTTTTTTCTATTAAGTTTTTTTCTCTTTTCCCTTTTTTCCTATGTCTTTTTTTTATTTTTTTATTCGTGGCATAGTTGTCTTTTTGTATTCTTTTCTTTTTTGAAAATACTATATTTTACAAATCCTCTTTTATTCTATCTTTATTTTGAATAATCCTGCAATCTTATGTATTTAAGTCTATGTAAATGATATTCATTTACTTTGTCCTTTTTTCATAGTGTTTATATTTTTCACGCAACACTAAGAATTGACTCCTATTTGTCATTTTCATACCGTATATTTGTTGTTGGCATGTATAATTTTTTCAGCCATTTCTTTCTGCTACTTTAAAAAAAATACTTAAAAGTAGTAATTTTTCTTCAAAATTAGAAACACCAAATGTATACTTTTAAATAAAAATATAAGTACTCATTTGTTTTCTCAAATCCTTTCTTCCCCAAAATATATTCCCACGCACTGTCTCTCCCCGATACCCATAACCCTTTTGTTTCTCTTAACTCAAATCTCAGTATTGTCCTCTTCATGTTTTTCAGCTTCGGTTGCTATGAGGTTTCTTTTATCCACACAAAAAGGCTCATCTTCAAGGTTCAATCTCTTCAGTTGATGGTCTTCAATGCCAACACCAAGACACAGTACACACCACGAAGGGCGGATCCAGTATACACTCGATTTCCATTATCTAAATAAAAAATCTTGCCCTAAAAACATAGCACACAGGAAGAGAAAACTTTCCTCTTCGCAAGGCGCATCTCCTCCCTCTCCTCTCCTCTCCTCTCCTCTCCTCCTCCTCCTCCTCTCCTCCGGCATGGCTTTGTTGACACGGTGACAGCCAGGTGATAGACGGGCGTGGCTTCGACTTAGCTTCGACTCTTCCTCTCATCTTCGATACGGTGATAGCTCTTCCTCTCGTCCAACCAGCTCGTCCTCTCCTCCGGCTAGCTCGTCCTCTCCACCTGCCAGATCTTCCTCTTCTCCTGCCAGAGCTGCCAACAGGTATTTCAATCTTTCAATTTCTGTTTTGCAATCTTTGAAATTTTGTTTTTCAGCAACAATATGCAGTAATTTTGTTTTCGGATCTTTCAGTTTCTGTTTTTGAATTTTCCAATGGTGTTATTAATTTCTGTTTTTCAATATCTGTTTTAACAGTAATTCAATGGTGTTGTTGATAATTGATGGTGTTGTTTGGTGTCTTACTGGTGTTTTTGAGGTTACTTGGTTCTTAATGGTGTTATTTGGTGTTTGTACCGGTGTTTTTGCTGCCTGTTTTGTGTTTCTTATTTTCTGATGCTTAATGGTGTTATTTAGTGTCTATACTGGTGTTATAGATACAACAATTCTATTTCTGTCTATATTGGTGTTTTTGCTGCCTATAATGTCAGCAGAAGGGGAACGGGTAAGATTACCTTAGCTTCATTGGACAGTATGCAAAAATTTCCTATTTTCTGTTATGTATTTGGTGTTATACAGACTTTTGTAGTATTTTGCTGAACAGCTCTGTATTTCAGGAGAGTCTGAAGTATAGACTGCTAGGTATTTTGATGTCTTTTTTTGGTTGTTGTGTGGATTTTTTTTCTCTGCTGCTGTTCTTTCTTTTTTACTTTCTTGGTTTTTTATCACAGTATTTCTTCATTTGTTTGTCCTGCTCCTAATCCAGTCAGACCCAGTCCAGTTCTTTCTATCTTCAACCTTTACGTTCATGCTTTGTTGCTATCCTTAACCAATTCCTTCCTTTTTTCAAGCATTTATTCTTTTCCTATCTCTTTTTTAGGTAGACTATTGCATTTACAGTCATTTTTTGTTTCATTGTTTGTCTTTTTAGTTGTGTTATTAATAGTTTGCAGTGTTAATAATATTTATTTCCCTTTCTTTATTAATCCTATAATGTGTCCACTTTGTTTAGCCTGTTTTTTTTATTTTTTCACGTGTTCTTTCCTTTTTTTCTTTTTTTTCACAGAGTTGTACTCTAACTATATTTTCCAATGTCTTTTGTTTTTCCCCGCTTAGTCTTTAGACCGGCCCGAATGTGCAATTCGGTTTGGTTTCCCGGTTGATAATTTTTCTTCTCTTGCATTCCATTTTCCTTGCGGAATAAGTGGTTGTCTGCTTCATTTGTTGTGATTGTTTTTCATGTTTGTTGTAATTGAGTGTTACAGATTCTTCGCTGTCGTGTTTTTTCGGCCGTTTTCAATGCGTGGTTTATAGATCATATGTGTACCCATATGATCCCGTGTTCCGTCAATTGTTGAATAATTTATATTTTCCACTCTCTTAGTTTCTTTAATTTGTTTATGGTTTTGGTTTTGTATTTTATGGGTTCTCTATTTCTATCTACTTTGCTGGTTTCCCTTTTTTTTTGGTTTCTGTTTTGAACTGTGTGATTTTGTGTTTGTGTTTTATGTATTCACCTAATTAAACCGAACTGTGTTTCCACAAAATTATGTTTGATGTCAAATGCAGAACACATTTTGTACATTTTTCTCTCGTTCTTTTCCCTGTAGTTATTATCGTGCAATTCGTCGTCTTTCAGCGCCTATGTTCGTTCTTCTTCCTTTATTTTTCCATCTACAACGAAACTGCTGCGAAATTCCTTCCGTCCTTTAGTGTTTCATGTATTGTTATTCTTTATATTTTTTTGCCCCCTTTATTCGACAACGTTGTATTTGCTTCAGTTATTGTTTCTAATGTGGTCTGCCCGGTTTGTCTTTTTTCGTTTAAGCTTTGTTGCACTTTGATCTGTTGTGAACTCCAATTATGTTTCATCCTTTTTGTTTGTTTTTTGATTCTTCACTGGTACGATCTTTTTTTCTGTTAAATTTTTCATTACATTCAGCCGAACAATGTAGAATTACTGCACAAAAAATGATTTGCAGTCTTCTCCCAGTTGGTTCCTTTCACCCTCCTGTTTCACCAGCTCCTAATACAGTCAGACTCCGTCCAGTTCATTATAGTTTCACCTGTCCCCCAACTCAAGATAAGCCTACTATTAAACTCATTTGATTTGTTGAACAAATCATACATTACGAAACAATTCTGTTTACCTTTACTATTTATACCATTGTGCATAAGAACCTCTGTAGATCTGTCTGTCACCATCCAGGTTTTGGTTTCCTCTTTCATCTGCAGAATGGATTATATGATCCATTAGTCACTATCTTATTTCCATTTTACTGCAAAGATCCCCCGTTTGAAAACCCCCTCCTTTGCAGAATAAGTCGACATGCAGTTTATACCCTGTTCAATATCAGTAAGTTTTTTGAACCCTTAACTCGACAGTGCTGAATTTGTGTATGTTTTTTTTTCCCATTATGGATCCTTTTTTCTGAGTTTTGTTCATGTCTTTTGTAATTGGGGGTTTATAGAATATTCTCTGTCTCGTTTTTCTTACGTTATTGTCGTGGTTTTTGTAGATCCTATATGTCCCAATCCGATCCCGTGTTCCGTCCTTTGTTGCAAATTGTGGCCTTTTCCCCGTTTTCCGTTTCTCCATTCTGTTGTGTTTGTTTTTATTTAATTCTCTTTGTTGCTCATGTACATGTATTATGCTGGTTTCCCCCTTTTTATTTTTGGGGTTCTGTATTGAAATGTGTTATTGTGGCTTTGTGTTTTTTTTATGCATTAAATTAAATTTTCCCTGTACCGAACTATTGTTTACCTAAATTTGGTTTGATGTCAAATGCAGAATACATTTGATAATCTTTTCACAGGTTTTTTCCCTGTAGTTGCTATCGTGCCATTCTTCATCTTTCAGCGCCTCAGTTCGATCTTCTTCCTTTATTCTTCCATCTACACGAAACTCTAGCGATATTCCTTCCGTCCTTTATTGTGTCATGTACTGCGTTTCTTTAAAGAGTTTAGAACCCATAAATCGACAGCGTTGCATTTTTATTATTTATTGTTTCTTATGTGGGCTGCCAGGTTTCTCTGTTTTCCTTTTAGCTTTTTTGTAATCTGATCTGTTGCGAGCTTCATTTATGTTTCATACTTTATGTTCATGATTTGTTGCGATCCTTAACAAATTCATTCCTTTCTTCAACCATTTATTCTTGTCCTAGCTCTTTTTAAGGTCGACTATAGCATTTACAGTCATTGTTGTTTTAATTGTTTGTCTTTTTAGCTGTGTCATTAATTGTTTTCAGAGTTAATCCTTTTTTTTCCTTTCTTTTACTAATCCCGTAATGTGTCCACTTTGTTTAGCTTGTTGTCCCTTTTTTACCTGTTATTTCCCTTTTTTACATGTTTCTGTTGTGTTCTTATCTTGACGTTTCATCTGTGTTCACTTAAAGCAACACTCTTTTTGAATAACACTGCTTGTTATGTTATTAGATTAATTATTGAGTTGGTTGATTTTGTTGTGCCTATTTAGTACCCCTTTTTTTTCCACGTACCAATCAGATCGATGTTGTATGTTTTTATATTTTCCCTCCATAGTTTAGTGTTTAGTAGTCGATTATGTCTTTCACATTACCTTGTCCACGCTTATATTATTGGTTTTATTTTTATTTTTTTAACTATTGTTTGAATCTGTGTAAACAGTCAATCACTCACAAATATTTAATGTGCATAGTGATTCAAAAGAATGAATACAGCAATGAAGCAACAACATAATTTTTAAAACCAGTATTCCCATCCTAAACCATTGTTGGCTGCTCAATTCCATGTTGTTTTTCCGGTCAAGCAGTCCTCTACCAATCCTCATGCCAGGTGCGTTCTGTCTGTCATTAAATCTATTTAATTAAAGACTCAATCATCCATGTTTTTATATATGTATTGAATTAATGTTTTTTACCTGTTTTGGGTTGTTCAGTTTGTTGAATGCCTCCTTGAAAACAATGTTCATCGTGTAGTTTTCTTTTTGTTCTCCTCCCGGTAGCAACATAATCTTTAATCCTTTTGGGTTTGTGACCCTTGAAATTGCAACGTATAATTGTCCGTGACAGAACACCGGTTTAGGTAGATATAATCCAACATAGTTAAGTGATTGGCCCTGACTCTTATTTATTGTCATTGCGAAGCATGGTTTGACCGGGAATTGCCTTCTCTTCATTATGAACGACCATTTTAATTGTGGTGATGTTAGTGCGATTTTAGGTAATAACACTCTATTTCCGGCGCTGCTTCCTGTGATTATTTCTGCTTCGATCACCCACTGTCCCAGTTATTATTATTAGCCTTGTTCCGTTGCATAATCCCTTTGCCGGGTTGACATTCCTTAAGAGCATTACCGGCATTCCTTTCTTCAGTTTAAGTAGGTGGCGTGGCATTCTTGTCCATTCAAATTCAGAATTAGTTTTTTTTTGGCTTATTTATGGATTTTATTTTGGTACCTGCGAACTCTAGCGTGTTTAGAAACTCTACTGGGAACATTCTTTACTGATCCTCGCCGTCTGTTGATGCCATACATACATCATCAAAGCTTATATATGTTTTCACCTCCCCCTTTATCATCTCAAACATTTCGTCATTTATTCTTTCGGCATCTTCATTTAGCGGTGTTAATATTGCCCTTTCTTTGAGGTATTGATGATCTGTGATCCTTTCTTTGAATCGTGGGTAGATTTCGTGTATTAGTTCCTGTACGGGGTTCTTTGACGTCTTAATCAAGTATTCGTTTGGTATTTCAATCCAGGTTGCCTCGTCCTCATTTTCCAGTTGTATTTCCTTTGCCTTCCCTTCCCCTATTTGCCTAATCCACTCGTTGAATTCCTGTTTCGCTACATCAGTTTCACCGTTTGCATTTGTTTCTTTTACCCTCATGCTTCTTGTGAGTATTAGGACCTCGCATTGGTCCCATAATGGTGAGTTGTTTATTGCCACATCCACTATCTCTTGCCTTCTCCCCTTTGTAATTACCGGTAGTATCTGACGAAAATCACCACCCAAGAGTACTGTTATTCCACCAAATAATCTATTCCTATTTGTGATATGGTTGATGCCCATAATATTCTGCAGTGTCCTATTGAGTGCCTCAAATGCGAAACGGTGTGTCATTGGTGCCTCATCCCATATAATTAGCTCCACTTTGTGCATAAGTTTTGCTAGGTCTGAATTCTGGCTGATTCCACATGTACTGTCCTCCATTAGCTCTAGTGGGATCATGAATCTACTGTGTGCTGTTCTCCCTCCCGTTAGAAGTAGCGCTGCAATTCCTGTAATATTGAATTTCAATTTTGATTGTCAGTTTTTTTCCGATCTTTATAATTTTTTTGTAGCTTTGATACATTATGGATCTGAATTCTTACCCGATGATGCTACGGCTAGTACTATTTTCCCCTCCGATCTCATCCTCGCCATTATTGTTCTGTAAAGGTATGTCTTTCCCGTCCCACCTGCTCCGTATACAAAGTACATTCCGTCTTTCTTTTCCATCACGTCTCCTATAATCTTGTCGTAAATCAGTTTCTGTTGTTCGTTTTGATTGACCACCCATTTGGCATGTATTGTCTCCATTTCCCTTGTGTTGTATGAAAGCTCTTCCCGTATTAGCCTATTTTCCATTTCATTTAGTATCGAGTTGTCTGGTGTTGGCAGGTCTGGATAGTCTTCTAGCTTTTTTCCATGTTTTGCTAGAATATCCTCAATGTGAATCAGGCAGTACGTTTTCTGTTGTTTCTCACTCAGATGTAGTCCCGGGATTCTAAATTGCCTTCTCTTTAGGTATAAGCTGTCTTCTGATAACACTTCCCAATTCTCGTCCCATAGTTTTCGTGGTGTTGACACGTCACAGAAGAGTAGGATTGTGACAAACAACTCCCTTAATTGTTTTCCCGTAGCCCACACTTTTGCCTCCTTGATAGCATCTGTCCATTCTGCATCATCATTCAGCATTCCACGTGCATAACATGCTTGTCTGTATGTGATGTAGATGACTCCGTTTACTGTCCTTATGTCTTCAAACGATTCGGCACCCCTTACCACGTTTAGTAGCATTCTTAGATAGTATTTCTCTCCTCCGGCCGTGTGGCAGTAGAAAATTCTCCCAATTGGTTTTTGGCACACACGGGCTCCCCATCGTCTTTCCTTCATGTGCCACACATAGTTGTTTGCCACCTCTGCATAAGTATACTTCCTTTCACTTTGGTCTCCTTTATTCAGGTTCAGCCATTCCGTGAACATCGTTTTCTTGTTGGTTGCACGACCTATTGTGTTTGTTAGTGATTCTGTGTCCGTGATTGTTACTGTATTCTGCCCTTCCAAGTGGAACGATAGTCTGATCACCGCTGGCCATGAGATGTCGAATCCATATATTCGCCATATTACCTCACATGCCGAAATAAATCTACACATCAAGTATTGTTTAATCTCATCCATTCCGTTTCGACCAACCGCTTTGTCATGACCTTCTTTATCACTAGTTTCTATAAACTCAATCGTTGCCCGGTCCGGTCCTTTGCTTATGTACTTGAACAGGTACTTGATCGCCCTTGATTGGTTGCACCATTCAACGTTTATGTGGGCATCGTACTTTAGTAGCAAGTATCGGTTGTAGGGCACCACATAACGGTTGTCTAGTTTTGCATTTCCCTTTTTGATATTTCTGCCATTGTTTCTTCTCCGGTACACCGGGAATCCCACTTGGTCAAGTGTTGTTTCCCTGTAAAATTGCTTAGGGAAGTGTTTGCTGCATTGTTCATTGTTCATGCATGGTGCGTGTTTGTTATTCTCACCACATGGACCGTGAACCATGTGGTCCTTTACGACACGATAAGCTTCCGGGTCATTCTCCTCACACGGTATTTCAGCACATATGAAGTCGTCTACTTCTTTTCCCATCTTAACCTGGTTGGCGTCGTTTATCCATATTAGAATATGCGCATGTGGAAGTCCCCTCTTCTGAAACTCAATAGTGTATATGGCTGCAATAAAACATAGTGATATGTTTAGTTTCCGTATTAGTATAATTCCCTATTTCCTATCCTTTAGTATTGATTCTATTCTTCTTTTCCTTTTCTATTTGACTTTGAAACTTGTATCATGTTTTCCAAGGTGTCATTGTTTCTTTTGCTCATGTTTTTAAATCGGATGTAATGTTTAAGACAATGATTACCTGCTTTGATCTTCCCAAATACCTCCTTATTCTTAATGTCGTCCATGAACTGCCCTAATTTGAGCCTGAACAGTCTTGTCATCATCTCTGGCCTGTCGTTTGCCGTCATCCATGGAATGTCGTGGATGACCTCCATCATTTCTGGCCATTTTGGATTAGCTGTCATTGTTATGAATAACGACGGGTTACCGTATGCCCTACATAGAGCCATAGCATCTTGATAATTTTGTGCCATATATCGTGGACTCCCTGTGAATGTTGTCGGTAGTATTATTCTTTTCCTGACAGATGTTGCATCTGTATCTCCCCTTACTACTGCATCATAGATGTTATTGTAAAGGTCTGCACGCAGCTCCTTTTGGTTGAAACATATCCATCCTAGCCTTTGTTCTTCTATTGCTGTGTAAG
Organism: Phyllobates terribilis; assembly: GCF_046119375.1. Lineage (NCBI taxonomy): Eukaryota > Metazoa > Chordata > Amphibia > Anura > Dendrobatidae > Phyllobates > Phyllobates terribilis. The sequence goes on from NW_027366483.1 coordinate 26,339, forward strand.
CATCTACATTGTATTGGTGTAGCAATCTCCCTGCTTGTATTAGCGTCCCTCCTTCATTACACTGTTGTTGTAGCCTATAACAATAGTATTCTTTCATTTTCATGTACCCTGTTTTGGTTTTTCTTGTGCCCCCATCCTGCTGGTACTCAATCTTTTCGTTAAAACCGTCTTCTCCGTGTGGGAATAGTAGTGGATATTGTAGTGCCATGTATAGTGGGTGTAGTTCAGATATCCTTTTTGGAACACCACTCTTGCTTTCAACATATACATCCCTTGGTGCGTTGCTCTATCCTAAATCCCCTATTATTAGACCCGCTACTTCTGGCATTTTTGGCGCGGTATATTGCTGCATTTGTTTTGATCGATGTCCAATCAATCTGATTTTGAAATCTAATTCGTGATTCTGTCTTGCCCACTCCCTTGCCATCCTAAATACTTTGGCTGCAACGCTATGTTTGTCTAGCATTTCGATCAGCCCTTTCACGATTTTAGGATCGACATCTGTGTCTTGAAGTTTCATACACCCCATCCGCTGCTGCACTTCTCCCTCCGTGTCATAGAAGTATAATTGGGCATAAAGTGGTGGTGTTCCTTCTTCCGGTATGAGACTGCCAATTTTGTGGTAGTTCTGGCCGTTTATTCGGAAAGTGTACGGCCCCCTAGTTTTGTTTATTTTGTCGTCTATATTGGCACCGAAGGATGTGAATGCAAACATGCTATGGTATATGCGTATTTTTTCCGGAAATTATCAGCATCTTTATTCGTACCCGATAGTAGCCGTGTCAAAGGTTGAGGTGTTCCTGGTATGAGAGGTAGCTTTACCCTTCCTTCCTTGCAGCATAATGGGAATCGCGGGTTTTTTTGGGCGTGTCTTTTACTCTTTCCTCCACCCACATTGTTGCACGACATTTGGTACATTCTGTTGTTGGTGTCTCCAGCTTTTTGTAAGCAATGTTTTCCCCTGTTGACATTTGAATTATTTTTTTTAATCCAATTCTGCAGTCTTTATTGAGAAACAATCATGTTTTTCCTTACTTACTATTTGCGTTAGATGCCGGTATTACATTCCTCTTTTGTATCAATCTAACAGGTTGCGTTATTCGCCCTGTTTTCACATAGAATAATTGTCAGTATTTATACATTTTAATAACAGACTGCATAATTAAATTGTTGTTTGTTTTTTAGTTAAATTTAAGTTTATTGTTTCTACCTGTTTTTGTTAGGTTGAGCCCGCAGAATGTGTGCTGATTTCCGTGAACATCAGTGTGGGTGGCTGTTCTGATGTGCAATGGAAGCTGGAACCCCCCAAAGTCAGTGCATTCAACTGCATATAAGTTAAGTATTGTTTTTGATCAAATTTTTTTAAATTTATTTCAAGTATACTGTTTTACGCCTAATTCTAGGATTCAATTTACTATATTTTATTCTGCTGTTTGTACATTATCCTGTTTTTCAGTTTCATTTGCATCTAATGCGTTTGTTGAAAGTCCCCATTGAGTTTCTATCAACATTGCGTTTCATATGTTGTTTGCTGATTCTGATGTGAAGGTATTAAGTGATTTGCTGTGCATTCCTGAATTAATTATCTTAGCCAGCACATGTTGCCCTTTCTAACTCTGTGCGTATGTTTGTCATATGTTGAAATTGTTGGCCGACACCCTTTCTTTTTTTTATCCCTGACAATGTAAGCAGAAGGGGGACGAGTAAGATGAACTTAGCTTCATTGGACAGTAGGCTAAAATTTCCTATTTTCTGTTATATATTTGGTATTATACAGACTTTTGAAGTATTTTGCTGAACAACTCTGTATTTCAGGAGAGTTTGAAGTATAGACTGCTGGGTATTTTGATGTCTTTTTTTTGGTTGTTGTGTGTTTTTTTTCTCAGCTGTAGTTCTTTGTTTTTAACTTTATTGGTTTTTTTTATCATAGTATTTCTTAATTTGTTTGTCCAACTCCTAATCCACTCAGATCTAGTCCAGTACTTTATATCTTCATCCTTTACGTTCATGCTTTGTTGCTATCATTAACCAATTCCTTCCTTTTTTCTAGCATTTATTTTTATCCTATCTCTTTTTTAGGTAGACTATTGCATTTACAGTCATTTTTTGTTTCATTGTTTGTCTTTTTAGTTGTGTTATTAATTGTTTGCAGTGTTAATCATATTTTTTCCCTTTCTTTTACTAATCCTGTAATGTGTCCACTTTGTTTAGCATGTTTTTTCTTTTTTACCTGTTCTTTCCTTTTTTCGCAGAGTTGTAGTCTAGCTATATTTTCCAATGTCTTTTGTTTTTTCCCAGCCAAATCTTTAGACCGTCCCGTACGTGCAATTCGGTTGGTTTCCCGGTTGATAATTTTTTTCTCTTGCATTCCGTTTTCCTTGCGGAATAAGTGGTTGTCTGCTTCATTTGTTGTGAGTGTTTTTCATGTATGTTGTAATTGAGTGTTACATATTCTTCATTGTCTTGTTTTTTTGGCCGTTTTCGATGCGTGGTTTATAAATCATATATGTACCCATATGATTTGTGTCCCTTCAATTGTTGAAAAATTTCCATTTACCACTCTTTCAGTTTCTTTAATCTGTTGTTGGTTTTGGTTTTGTATTTTATGGGTTCTCTATTTCTATCTACTTTGCTGGTTTCCCTTTTTCTTTAGGTTTCTGTTTTGATCTGTGTGATTTTGTGTTTGTGTTTTAGGTATACACCTAATTAAATCTACCCTTTACCGATCTTTGTTTCAACAAAATTATGTTACATGTCAAATGCAGAACACATTTGGTACATTTTCCTCTCATTCTTTTCCAGTAGTTCTTATCGTGCAATTCTTCATCTTTCAGCGCCTCTTTATACTACTATACATCCCTATATTATGATGCTTCAATATGAGCATCATAATGTGTTCAATATTGGGACTGTTAAATCATTACCTTTTTTATTGCGTTTGCTTCTCCTATATTATGATGCTTCAATATTTCCCAGAAGGTAAATGTTTGCATTCTAATACACAAATTGTTCCAAAACACTGTTTCTTGTTAATCTAATCTGAGCATCTACTATTCTTCTAATAAAGTTGTAAAGTTGTAAACTTAACTTCAAGATTTTAATTTGTGCAATGACGGATATATATATTTCTTTACTTGTCTCTTCCCGTGCTCTTTTCCTCCCCATATGTTAGATGTAGATAGTGATGATGTTGGTGTGTGTTTGTGTGACTTTTTCCCTTCTTCGTTGTTCACCTCTTTCTTCTCTTTCTTCCAGCCTCTGTTTTTTTTTTGGAGTTTTTTTTGGGAATGTTTTTTTTATCGTTGTCTATGTTTTTCAACCATCCCCTCACAAATAACACACATTACTTTGAATGCACTAACTTCTGTTTGGGTAACTTCTTTTGGCCTTTTGTTGACTTGTCTTTGAAACCACCTACTCATAAAATGTTGTTATAACAAAGGCACATTTACTTTTTCAAGAACAGCTTTTTTGAGTACCATATTTGGGCTAACCTAAAGTATACATTTAGATAGTAAGATTAGGTTGTCTAATTTATACTTTTAAACTAAATATCCCTGCAACAATAAGATTTCAATTGTTGTAGTATCAAAGGTGAAAATAGCACCATTCGTAAGGCTTGGAGAGTCCTTGCTGTACAATAATAATATCATATGACATACTAAAATTAGCTGGACTCTCAGGGAATGTAAATACTTGTTGTTCTCTTTAAAGTTTAAACCAAGTTTAAACCAATTCCTTGTATTCTTATTTTATAATTATTTTATCAGATAACTATAGCAATCTCATTTTGTTTTAACAGCCTTAAACGCATTAGATAGCCTGCCAGAGGACACCTGTGCAAGCACCTTCAGGTTAGTGTATTCTGTTCTATAGACATGATACCTAAAAGTGTCTACATTCTGTAATTCATTTTCTACTCCATGCATATTTATGTTACTTTTCTTGAGTTTTCAGTTTTGATTCAACTCTTATTTCATTGAGCAGCAAATTAAGTACATTATATAGACATTATTTTATGATGGAAACTCAATCTCATACCAGTTTTAAGAGTTTTTTTAAATTATGCTTTGTAATTGAGTTTATATGATTTTTCTTCAATCTGAAATGAAATAGAGTTTTAATAGGTCAAAGATTAAATTAAGAAAATTATCCTGAAGTTGTAAAAAAGGTGGTATAATGTCTCACCTTTAATTTGAGGTTTTTTTGGGGATCTTTGGTTTGACTCCAATTGGTTTGACTCAAATTCAAACTAAAAAAGGTATCTATATTTTGAATGGGATGAAAAACTGAAATTGGAGAAACAATTTTTCCAAATCACCATTGATTGCTTTGTTGTTAAATTAAGAGGCTAAGTTTCAACCATTTAATTTAGTCAAAGTTATTCTAAAATAACATGTATTTATATAGAGAGAATATTAAACTACTTTAAGTTACTGAATTTTTTGGTTGAACGGAGGCTAAATCCTATATCCAAAATCAAAAAATTGCACTAATAATATAGTAATGGAGTATACCATTATTCGGTTCTAAAACATTCTAAGTTGAAGAATAAAAGAGACTTTATGTTTAGTTTTTAAAGCATATAGAATAACTGGGACAATGCTAACTCATTCTCTGGACAGTTTAAGTAAATGGACATTTGATGCTATATAAATTTGAATTTCCAAATGCACATTTGATTGGCAATTAACTCATTCTCTGGATAGTTGAAGTAAAACAGACTGAATAAGCCTTCCTAGTGACTTTAATTTCTTCTGTACAAATTACTGAACCACAGTACATCATTTCAATAATGGCAACGTCAGATATTCACTCAATATGTTATGTGGTCCAAACAAAAGTGAAGTGAAAATTTCAACAGCACTGCCAGTGCAGTGATAGTGAGGAGTACAATAAGAAGGTTGAGGGAGCAGACTGAGAGTTAGGCAGAACGATCAGGTTGTTTGGTTCTTGTAGTTTTATAGTTTGGCATCTTTCCATTGTACTGAATACATTTCTATCCGGATTTGCAGTGGCAATTTTTGATTGATGGGTTATTGTTGCAATCTGAAGTTCAATGTTATAATGAGAGATGAATTGGAATGTTTTTCCATCATTTTGGGCTTTACACCAGCTCATTGTTATATTATATATGGAGTATTCTATTGATTGAGCATTGAGCCAAGGTAGAATAGCTAATGCCAATATGCCACTGCTGAGTGTCTCCTGGTTAAGCTTCGTATAATCTAATCTTTACTCACATATAACTTCAAATTGGCCATGGTTAGTCATTTTTGCTCCATTTCGTTGAAGGTTTAAGTGTAGGTATTCTTTGAAATGTTAGTATATGCTGAAAGCGGTAGTTAAGTATCTAGTTAGGGTTATTAGATAAATACTGAAAATAAGGTCTCTTACGTGCTCATTTGGTATCCTACCTAGGCGCATATATCCGAATTTGGAATATGCGCAATCCGAAATCTGATTTGAAACATCCGATCGATTTAGAAAATCTGAAATAAAACAACCAGAGGCTTACTACGGTTGATCAGTCATTTAAGACTGGACGTTATCTAGTTCCACCCGATTAACTGATGTTTGTGTAAACATCTAACGTGATAAGAGTATCGAGAACGACTTATCAAAAGTGTTACAAAAAGTTTCAGTGATATGCGCTTAGATTGTCTTTATAGAAGAGAGAGACCGTTGTCTTGAGAGGCAAGCACAAGCTACAGGAAAAATAGTCCCTCCCGTTTATTGTGAGAAGACTTTTGTGCGGTGGATAAATGTACCTATTTTGGCAGCCTATTTGTATGGAAAGCATGCCGATTCTTGTTCCTTTACTTTTAATCAAGGTCCGAGTGAAGCAAGCAAAGCTAGCCCCACATTGAAGGAGAAAGAGGGTTGCAATTGAATTAGACTACCAAAAGGATGTGGGGGAGAATTGCTAAAGGTTCCATTTTTAATTCCTCTTTAACGGTTAACTCAAGGGATTCTCTATTTTCAAGGTAACAACTACGGCTGAAGCCTTAGTTTTTTCTAGTGGTGGAGGAAAGGAGGAAGTCATTATGTTTAATTCAAATAATTGTTCGGATTAGTCTCGTAGTGTCACTAAAAGAATTAAAGAAATTCCAGCGATACTAATAAACCATTCAGGAATTTAGAGGATTCGTAATAGAAATTTAAAAACTCAATGAGATTTCCAAAATAGTCATATAATTACATTTTCAATCTTATTAGTATTGGAGTTGTATATAATACAACATTTAGTAATAAAAGTGTTGATAATATTTCAGAAGTCTATGAAACACTTTTCAGATTTCTAGTGGTGGAGGAAAGGAGGAAGTGATTATGTTTAATTCAAATAATTGTTTGGATTAGTCTCGTAGTGGCACTAACAGAATTAAAGAAATTCCAGCGATACTAATAAAGCATTCAGGAATTTAGAGGATTCGTAATAGAAATTTAAAAACTCAATGAGATTTCCAAAATAGTCATATAATTACATTTTCAATCTTATTAGTATTGGAGTTGTATATAATACAACATTTAGTAATAAAAGTGTTCATAATATTTCAGAAGTCTATGAAACACTTTTTAGAATTAAAGGATAAGATAAAGGATATGTCAAATGAAATGGACATTTGATTGGCAATTAAGTATCTTGAATTTGCAAATACCTAAATGAGATTGAAACGTAATTCTAAACCGTGACAATAGATTATTAAAACTAAAAAGTGTTAAAGATAACATTAATAAATAACATAGGAGAGTGAGTTGTATCTCGTATTTATGTATACGAAATTGAAAACTCAACTTAAGCTTAAACTGAGAAAAAGGAATTGAAACATGTTCACTCTTCCTCAATTAGGTTGGTAACACTCTTTCGTTTCACCCCGACTACGCTCTTTTCAACTTCATCCCTGCACATAAACAATGGGTGTGGTATAAATAATATGCCTATAAAATATTATTTTAGTAAAAAGCATTAATGGTAAGAACAAATTAAGTAGTTTTACAATTAAAAGTGGTGAAAATGTGGACTTACATTGAGATATAATAATAGACTTGATTTTATGGGCATATTAATCAAGGTGTGTGTTGTTGTAAAAGTTGTAGGTGATTCTTGACAAAGGGGTAAATAGTGTAATGTCTTTAAATAGGTAAATGATGTCTATGAATTCACCCTCTCAGATTTGATGGCTCAGCAATGGACTCAGACAGCACAGATGTGTCAGCTTGGACATTGCAAACATCAGTTAGTAAGCCTCCAGTACTTGGCCCACTTGTGCCATTTTCAACATTGTTGTTCAGTTGTGCATCCTGTTCATAGTAAAAGAGTAACTCTATATCATAAATGATACACACCCACATATGTATTATTATAGATAACATACAAATAAACAAAACGGAATATGAGAAATAACTTCCATGTCCAACGTGGATACACTGTTGAACTCTACTCACAGTGAATGTCTCATAATGTCCATGGTTGTAATATGTATGGGACTTCATCTCAAACGAATGCTCAGAACCAACGAGGTTTAGTATTTCATTTGGGATCTTGTTTTCTAAAAGACCTTCCTGCAAAGTATGATGCATATGTATGTAAACATAACTGAACTCACTACATGTTTTGTCAATCTATTTTTACAAATAAAAAAACACACACCAACTGGGTCAATCAAGACGGAGGCTTTCTTCTTCAACAAAAACTCTGCAACATCATCAAACACAGTAGCAACCAGGGACGTGCTGTTATCCTGGATTTCGAGTTGTAGGTGGTACCTACAAAACGTGTTTTAAATGGATTAGGTTTACACAACAAAATTATTTATCAAACACTTGGCAAAAACAATTAGAACGCAAAATGAGTGGAGCAAAAAATATGAACAAAACCTAACAAAGCTATTAATTGAAGCTGGATAGCAGTTCTTATAATTGAGAAAATTCCAATAAGTGTAATTGGAATTCAAATTATAAATCAATGTTGCATAGATAATTAGAGCATGGTTCAAAAACCTTATTACTGGAAAGTCACAACGAAGGTCACACGCATCGCACCAGAAATGGTCTTTTTGTGGCTTCACACGTTTACGACAGCCACCTATTCCACATGAATAGTAGTTCCAACTGTCTTGTGGACGCACACCTATGATCTTGACCTTGCAAGTAAGTGTGGCTGACGGCTGTAGAATTGGAGATGTGGTTAACAAAACAAAACTACACATGTAATATGATGAGGACTTATTTTGAAAAAGGCACGATGTACCAATGTTGGATCTTCCTTCTGCGTACGTCCAAGTTGAAGGAGTGTCAGTAGACTGGCTGCATTTGTTGTAGGCAGTATGGCTTTGGCACTGCATGAGTAGAAATCATGTTTAAACATTATAGTATAGTAATGCTTTTAGATTATCAGATTAAACAAACCCAATTAGATGTCGTAATTCAGCAATCCGTGGTATGTTTTCATTGTCAAAAACATCAGTTCTAGATGTACTTGAGAGTTGCAAAACACCTATTTCAGGAGAACACATGAATGATAACGGTTAGAAATGTATGTGTCTGTAACAATTACACATGTCAAAAAGTTTTTTGGTGGATTTGTACAGGAAAATTAATATTGTAGTTAAGATTACATGGTATATTCCAATATGTTTGAAAATGAATAACAAATATAAAAAAGCGTTTCAAATATGAGAATGTGAAAAGACTTCAAGTGGATAAAAGACACAATAAAGCATGGTAAAAAATCAAGGAATGAAGTGGCATAATTTAATTGTACAAACCATTGTAATCTTTTACATTCATTGCTGGTAAAATGATCACATACAGAAAACTTGGATCAAAACAATTGTTGAGTATCTTCGTTGATAAATCACCCCACACGGTTACCTTTATCGTAGCACCACTACAAAAGTGCAAATTTATATCGTTACAAAATAAGGGGACTCCTACATGGTTACTCAAATTGGTATATAATTTGTTTAAAGATGAAACATGTAAGATGAAAAAAGGAAAGGCAAACCTTTCATTTAGTAGGTGGAAATCAAGGAATTGAGAACCATTCTTAGTGGGACAGGCTACACCGACATTAACAACGCGACCAATTACATCTAAAGAGCAAAACAGGTTATTAAGTCATCCAGTAACGTGGCGGTTAATAATATACTCGGATTGAATACCTATTAGATACTAGCTTCCATTCACCGAAATATCAGCAAAAGGCTGAAGAATAAAGGGATAGGTTGAAAACCATCAGGAGGGCATTCCAGCCGGCGGATGATGGTGTTTCCCTCCAGTTGAATCAGGAAAGGGTCGTTACGGCGTACTCTATAGGTTTCTTTGTTATTAGCCAAGGTAAACCTACTAATAGAGTAGATACATCCAACTTCAAGCTTCGGTACAACACAATGTGCAATACTGTTCCTAGCGATACAATGGAGAGCATCACCCCAGAATAGTCACCAATTTCACGTCGAATTAGCAAAATAAAAAAAAATAAAACATGATTTAAGGAAAATGGAGAAAGTATTTTTTAATTTTATACTAAACACAGAAAAATGTAATGCATCAATGAGATGGGCACACATATCATAAAAAAGTGTAAAAGACAAACATGTAGAAATTAGTTCAATAAGCCAAGTAGGTAACATCTTGAACAAAACAAACATTATCGTCGCTCAAAATGAACTCAGACCCCAAATACTTTTCGGAAGGGTTCTTTGCATCCCATGTACGGCAAACCATGGCTTTGATGGTCGCGCCTTCAATACCCCCAAGGAGAGAGAATGGGACATAAACATCATCGGGACGGTCGACTGGACCCATATCCATGCTCAACTTCTTCTTCTTCAGATGTGCAACAGAAAAAAGAAAAATTAGATGGGAAAAAACAAAGGCTAGGAAATGACTGTATATAAGTGTAAGGAGGACCATGTCTACGTTTTGTCTTCTGCGTAATTGACAAACCACACAAACAAACAAACAAACAAAACAGTGAGGAAAACCGGGTGCATACACAAAAAAAAAAAAAAGTAGATCTAAAGGCAACGATTAAACTCGGAATGAAGATGGAACAACTACAAAACAAAAACAAACAGCCCTGCAACAATCGTGCTATAGAATAATAATTTTAGCCAATAACCAAAAATCAGATGTGCAACAGAAGAAGAAAAATTAGAAGGAAAAAAATTAGAGGCTAGGAAATGACTATATCTAAGTGTAAACCAAAAAAAATAACATCAAAGGCATATTCACAGAATTGCAGATTCAAAAATATCAGCAAACGCTACCAGAATTCGGATGTGCAATAGAAGAAAAACAAAGACATCCCTAATGAGATCTTTAACCTTATTGACAGATTTTCAAATAAATGCAGATCCAAAAATATCAGCAAAGGCTACCAGATGGCACAGACCCCTTTAAAATTGGTCAAGAGCACAAATTTTGCAAACCAAAAAAAATAACATTAGCAAATTGTTTTTTCCAACTTTCATGCAGTCTTTTATCTGGCAAGGATTCATGATATGCTACAAAGTGCCACATAGGATTTACATGATAAATTTCCACGAAGTTCAAGTAAATTAAAAAAAAACGTGATGGCACAGACCCCTTTAAAATTGGTCAAGAGCTCAAATTTTGCAAACCAAAAGAAAACTTCCATGCAGGCTTTTATCTGGCAAGGATTCATGATGTGCTACAAAGTGTCACATAGCATTTACTTGATAAATTTTCACATACCCCTTTAAAATTGGTTAGGAGCTCAAATTTTGCAAACCAAAAAAAATAACATCAGCAAATTAGCTCAAATTTTGAAAACCAAAAAAAATAACATCAGCAAGCAAATTGTTTTTTCCAACTTTCATGTAGGCTTTTATCTGGCTAGGATTCATGATATGCTACGAAGTGTCACATAGCATTTACTTGATAAATTTCCAGGATGTTCAAGTAAATTAGAAGGAAAAAAACCTGATGGCACACACCCCTTTAAAATTGGTTAAGAGCTCAAATTTTTCAAACCAAAAGAATAACATCAGCAAATTAGCTCAAATTTTGCAAACCAAAAAGAATAACATCAGCAAGTTGGAAACAGAGGCTAAAAAATGACTGTATATAAGTGTAAGGAGGTCAATTCTAGTTAGTTTTAATCATGCTTTCACATTAGGTTTTGTTGTTTGATTTTTATACACAGATTTGCAAACAAATACAGCTTCAAAAATATCAGCAAAGCAAAAGGGGTAGAGGACGTCAACAAAAATTAATTCGCAGAAGAAGAACACAATTCAGATGTGCAATGCGTATGAAAATCAATCAAATAGGGAGGAAAAAAGCAAAAGGGGCAGAGGATGTGGACAAACCTTAATTCGCGGAAGAAGAACACAGACAAGTTAAAAGTTGAACTGGATGCGCACTGTAACTTCCACACATCGTCAAGCAGATTTATAGGCGGTAGATATCAGGAAGAGGCGGAATAAATGGAAACCGAATGCCTAGGCATTGATTGGTAAGGACGAAGATCAAATTGAGTGCAGCGAAAACGCAAGTCAATGGGGAAACGCCTAGGCATTGATTGGGAGGAAAGAAGTGAGGGGAACGACGTAACGGCGGCATTGATTGGTAAGGACGAAGATCAAATTGAGGGCAGTGAAACCGCAAGTCAATGGGGAAACGCCTGGCATTGATTGGGAGGAAAGAATTGAGGGGAACGACGTAACGACGGGTCAAAAGGGCCAAAGAAAAGAACGGGTGAGCATTGAAATTGAGGGGGAAACGAATTGAGGGAGTAAATGGGTGTTGAATGAGTGCATTTATTTTTTGAGAGTCCCCCTAATCTTTTATTATATTAAGATTAGATATTAGAAGATTAGATGCTTTGCACGGGTCTTATATATGTCAATATTTTAGCTTATGTGATGAGTTTAATTTATGTTTCACGCAGGTGTTATTCTAGTTTATTTCATACAATGTTAAATAGGTCTAATATTAATACTATAAATATACTCATGTAGGCCTAATTCTAATTTATATTATACAATTTTAATTAGGTCTATTTATAATATTATAATCATCTATTTATTGTATACACGAACATCTATTTATATTATATATTATACTCTCATATCCGATGATTAAGTGATATATATATCTTGTATGATATAGCTGCGAATAATTAGACGTTCAAAATATTTGAGACTCAAATATTCCGATGATTGAATTATCCATTGGGCCTATTCTTTTTGTTGGGCTTAGGTGGATGATACAGATAAGAATCTATTGATTTTGATTTTTATTTTGATTATAAGTTTGTTTTAGATTGAGTATTAGATGTAGGCCTTTACATAGATAGGGTATAATTAATGTGTATTAGGATCACCTTTAGTATTTTTTGCATCCCCTAAGATTATAGTACACTAGAATCCTATTGCTCGTGCTTCGCACGGGCCTTATATATATCAATATTTTAGCTTATGTGATGAGTTTAATTTATGTTTCACGTAGGCGTAATTCTAGTTTATTTCATACAATGTTAAATAGGTCGAATATTAATACTATAAATACATTCATGTAGGTCTAATTCTTATTTATTTTATGCACTTTTAAATTGGTCTAATTATAATATTATAATCATCTATATATTGTATACACAAACATTTATTTATATTATATAATATACTCTCATATCAGATGATTAACTGATATATATATCTTGTATGATGTAGCTGCGAATAATTAGACGTTCCAAATATTTGGGACTCAAATATTTCGATGATTGAATTATCCATTGGGCCTATTCTTTTTGTTGGGATTAGGTGGATGACACAAATAATAATCTATTGATTTTGATTTAAATTCACTAGTACAAAAAGGGGCTTTGGCTACTGTCGATTTACCACGGTTTCGTGTATTAGGGTAGTAAAATAGCATCACACGTATTATTACTATAGTTTTTAATATGACCGTAGTAATTAAACAATGTATTTACCATATTTTTATAAGAACCGAGGTAATTGACCAAAGTTTTGCTGGAATACCACAACTCTTCATAACCGGAGTAATTTTATGGTAGGTTTACTACGGTTTAAATTTTGAGGGAGTAAATGTGGTGTAATTTTACTATAGTTAAATTATATAGAAGTAATTATGTGTAATTTTAATACGGTTTATGATCACACAGAAGTAATTGTGATACTATTTTACTACCGTTTCTATATGAGTTAAATTAACACGGTTTAATATACATTTACTTCTATTTATGTAGAACCGTAGTAAATCATGTTTATCAACTACAATATACTACTACTAACACTTATCAAAAAGTTACCATTATAATAATATATAGTCTTGATTATTTTCTACTAATTAGATATCTTAATTTATGTAATATATTCTGCATTATTTTCAAGAATATCATTTTTTTATTTGAACTTGTAATAAAATATTCTATTTTATACAAGAAAAATGATTTATTATTAAAAATATAACATTATTTCTTTATTTAATTATAAGGATACTTAGATGTTTAACATTTGAGTATACAGTAATATATATCTTGTTAGAAAGTCATATTTATATATTGTAGTTATTAAATGATTAAGTAACTACAATATAAAGTCTAAACCTAATTCTTAGTTGTTTTCCGCCTCCATCGTCTACACGCTCCCCTGAAAAGCGCTACCTGCAGGTCTTCTCGGTTGTTCCGGCCACTCGAACTCGAAGGCCTCCTCTCTTCTCTCCTCGTTTCGTCTCCGACTTTCCTGTTGCTCGTCTTTGGTATTCTCTGCACGCGAACTCAAAAGCGTCGTCGGTCGTCTCTGCTCATCTCCTCGTCGCTCTGCTCGGCTTCAGGTGAGTAGCCTCAAAATCGTGTGTCGTCTCTGCTCATTTCCTCTTTTGTCCGCGCAAACACAAATTTTTCTGAGTTTTTCCTCCTTTATCAAACTGTTATGTGTAAACTCTGCTGAACTGTTGCTCGTCTCTGCTCTCTGCCTCTTGGGTTGTAATTGTATAACTAATTTGAACTACTTCTATATGTGTGCGGTGTCTCTAGATTTCTATATGCTCGTCTCTTAGTTGTAATTGTAGAACTAATTTGAATTACTGTCTACTGTTGTCTCTGAGTTGTAATTATAGAACTAATTTGAACTTCTTCTGCTGAACTTCTACTGTTGAACTGCTGCTGAAAATTCTGCTGAAAATTTTGCTGCTAAACTAATTCTAGATTTATATTGATAGATGGTTCAAACTGTATCAATTTTATTTATATAAGATACTATATATAGAAGTTCTGTGTGCGGTTTCTTAACTATATAGTATTTTATAAATGATTGAATTAATATCAAACTATTGAACTATGTGCATTTATAAAAATATTTGAATTGTATCAATTTGATGTGCGGTTTCCCAATTTGAAGTTTGAACTAATGTCTACTGTCTACTGCTAAATAATTTGAACTACTGTCTATTGTTGTCTCTGAGTTGTAATTAATTCAGTTTGAACTACTGCCTATACAATTTGATGTGCGGTTTCTCAGTTTGATATTAATTCAATTTGAAGATAAATAGACAGCAGTAGACAGTAGTTCAAATGATTGAACTATGCACATCAAATTAGTTCTACAATTACAATTTAGAAGCAGTTCAGTCCTTTTCAAGATGTTCTTCTATATGTGAATTTTATAAATTATTGAATTAATATCAAACTATTGAATTATGACTAACTTATCTATTTATCTTCTAAAATTACGGAGAACATCTTGAAAAGGACAGAAGTCATTGAAAAGGACAAAAGTCATGGAAGGTGCTTCTGAGAATGAACAAAGTACTCCATCAACTAATCCAAGTGTGGGCAACGAAAGCAACCAGTGCACAACAAAAGGGAAAAAACTCAACATATGAGAAGGGAAGCTAGTCCAGATGGAATTATCAAGGCAACATGTAATCACTGTAAGTCGTAGTTAAGTGGAAAGTCATCTAATGGTACTTCTCATTTAAAACGACATCTTCAATCTTGTCATGCACGTCGTCATCATGATATTACAAATTTTTGCGTTTCTGGGCCTGCTGCTGTTGCTGCTACTGAATCTGGTGTGAATGTTAATGTTAATCGTATGTCTTTGACTAATCCCTTACCAAGTTTAGAAGCGATTCTCCAAGCTTTGTTTCCTATTCTTGTTTCTTGTGCTTTGCCATTTACTCTTGTTGAGGCACCTGGCTTCAAGTATTTCTTGCATCTAGTAGTCATAATGGCGGGAGCAGTTCAATTTCTAATGTTATTGATTGTGATGGAAGTGATTCTGAGTGGGATGAGCAGATTCTTCGTGATCATATGAACAAGAAAAAGAGGATTGAAATGAAGTGTGAGTTGGATCTTTATCTAGATGACAAAAATGTTGATTTTGAAGAGGATTTGGACATTTTACAATTCTGGAAGCGGGAGTCTAAAAGGTATCCAGTACTTTCTACTTTAGCTCGAGATATTCTGTGTGTTCCCATCTCTACTGTTCCTTCAGAATCTGCATTTAGCTTGGGCAAGAAGATCATAACTAGTTGTAGAAGTTCTCTTTCTGATGAGACAACCGAAGCCCTTGCGTGCTAAGAGGATTGGCTACGTAGACAAGGTTTGGACTAGCCAGGTAATTCTTAAAATGAACTTATTTTGATATATTTGATTCAGTTTTATAAGTTGCTTTGACTAACTATATTTTTTCTCAAATATTACAAGGTCATACAATGTTCAAGATTGGTGATGTATCGGCTGGATATGTTAGTGATGCGGATGGAAAAGGAGAATCTACAATTACCACGGCATAAATATCCAAAGATTGAAGCTGTTCTTATGACTATCATGTTTTGCTTGTGTCTTATTATTTTTGGTATTTTGAGTCTTAAATCGTCTTTGTAAGGGAGTATTTATGTCTTGGTTGCAAATTTTAAGCATACTTCGAGTCTTGTAACTTTATTTTGGATGTTGGCACTTGACATGTTTCATTAGAAGTGTTTTAATCACTTGAATCATTTGGGTTATTTGATGGCAGTTTTATTGAAATATCCAGGATTTTATGTCTGATTTTTACAGGTAAGATAAATATGGGTAAATGGGCAGCCCGTAGGACAGCCCGTTGGTCAAAATGGGTGGGTATGGACACGAGAAATTTCCCATTTAATATGGGCGGGCTTGGCCCGGCCCGGGTAAATGGGTAGAATTTTTCTTTTAGCCCGGCCCGTGACCATCCCAAACCCGCCCATGAACAGGTCTACTATTAGAGTAATCACCACGGTTCGAATATTCGATGAATATTGCTCTGATGTAAATTAACCACGGTTGACACAAAATTACCACGAGATGATTTATCACAGTTAGATGTGTTACTGCGGTTCAATCATTGACGGAAACATTACCATTTTACTACAGCTTGACATATAACACGGTTGCATAACCGTGGTAAGTGAGTAACCGTAGTAAAATGATTAACCGTAGTAACACGTTTACTACGGCCAAGTTTACCACGGTTGTCAAACCGTAGTAAGATTTTCCAATTAACCGTGGTAAAAATCTATTTTTGTACTAGTGATTATTATTATTATTTTAGATTGAGTATTAGATGTGGGCCTTTTACATAATTAGGGTATAAGTAATGTGTATTAGAATCACATTTAGTATTTTTTGCATACCCTAAGATTATAGCATACTAGAATCACGAAGCACGAGCCTTATATATGTCAATATTTTAGCTTATCTGATGAGTTTAATTTATGTTTCACATAGGTGTAATTCTAGTTTATTTCATACAATGTTAAATAGGTCTAATATTAATACTATAAATATATTCATGTATGTCTAATTCTAATTTATTTTATACAATTTTAAATAGGTCTAATTATAATATTATAATCATCTATTTATTGTATACATGAACATCTATTTATATGATATAATATGAATAAGGATCTGGTGTGAAGTTCCCTTATGGTGTGAAGTACGAAGTTTCTCGGGTACACATATAACACGCTAATGTTCACATATAGCACGCAATCGTTCAGTTCTAAGGGGATAAAAAAATCACCCAGAAAACGTAAAAAAAAGAGAAAAAAAGTTAACCATTAATTACAAAAATAACACCACGTGGATTCATTTAAAAAACCATCTTTTAATCTCAGCCCTCCATTTTCTAATCTAATGGCTCAACATTCTTCACATTTCAAACCATAAGAGCACTTCAGACCGGAACCCACCTCTATGTAATATACTCTATTATCAGATGATTATGTGATATATATATCTTGTATGATATAACTGCGAATAATAAGACGTTCCAAATATTTGAGACTCAAATATTTCGATGATTGAATTGTCCATTGGGCCTATTCTTTTTGTTGGGCTTAGGTGGATGATACAAATAAGAATCTATTGATTTTGATTTTGATTATTAGTTTTTTTTAGATTGAGTATTAGATGTGGGTCTTTTACATAATTAGGGTATAAATGTATTATTAATGTGTGTTAGGATCACATTTAGTGTATGTCAATATTTTAGCTTATGTGATGAGTTTAGTTTATGTTTCACGTAGGTGTAATTCTAGTTTATTTCATACAATGTTAAATAGCTCTAATATTAATACTAGAAATATATTCATGTAGGTCTAATTCTATTTTATTTTATACAATTTTAAATAGGTCTAATTATAATATTATAATCATCTATTTATTGTATACACGAACATCTATTTATATTATATAATATACTATCATATGAGATGATTAAGTGATATATATATCTTGTACGATATAGCTGCGAATAATTAGACGTTCGAAATATTTGAAACTCAAATATTTCGATGATTCAATTATCCATTGGGTCTATTCTTAAATAGGTCTAATATTAATACTGAAAATATATTTATGTAGGTCTAATTCGAATTTATTTTATACAATTTTAAATAGGTCTAATTATAATATTATAACCATCTAATTATTGTATACACAAATATCTATTTATGTTATATAATATACTATCATATCAGATGATTAAGTGATATATATATCTTGTATGATATAGTTGCGAATAATTAGACGTTCGAAATATTTGAGACTCAAATATTTCGATGATTGTATTATCCATTGGGCCTATTCTTAAATAAATCTAATATTAATACTATAAATTTGTTCATGTAGGTCTAATTTTGATTAATTTTATATAATTTTAAATAGGTCTAATTATAATATTATAATCATCTATTTATTGTATACACAAACATCTATTTATATTGTATAATATACTATCATATCAGATGATTAAGTGATATATATATCTTTTATCATATAGCTGCGAATAATCGTTCCAAATATTTGAGACTCAAATATTTCGATGATTGAATTATACATTGGGCTTATTCTTTTTGTTGGGCTTAGGTGGTGACACAAATAAGAATCTATTTATTTTGATTTTGATTATTAGTTTTTTTAGATTGAGTATTAGATATGAGCCTTTTACATAATTAGGGTATAATTAATGTGTACTAGGATCACATTTAGTGTTTTTTACATCCCCTAAGATTATAGTATACTAGGTTTCTAATACCCGTGCTTCGCACGTGTTTTTGTCTTTTTACGAGATTATATATACGTTGAACATTCTTTAAATTGTATGTGTTTAATGTAAATTGTTAAGCAGCACACACATCTGTTATCCTCATGTTATGATAACCTAATATTGTAGTTTATATATTCTACTTAGCTTTTTGGCCAGTTGAGACAAATTTTGGTTTATTCATGTAGAAATTTTAATCGATCTAAATATTTATATACGAAATATAGGAATGAAATGAGAATAATATTTTTACAAAAATGAATAGGATATAGATTGTGTAACATGAACACGACAAAAATGCCCACATACCCGTCTACACTCGGATACGAAAAAAACCAAATCAAAATATTGGAAAATTGAAAATTGAAAATATGATTATTGAACTTCTATTATGTTAAGCTCAACTTGAATAATAAGACACACATAAACACCTAATTTAATCAAGGGTATTGTGATCTCTTTTTATGTACCTCAAAGTGAAAGGAAACTACATTAAGTTTCTGATGTGAGAGGCTAAAAAATCTCAACCTGTAACATGAAGTTTTATACATATCCAATGGTAGACAATTTCATTGAGTTCGGAGTGGGAGAATAATTGAACATGTGTTAATGTGGACAATATTTACTTCTTTTTTTGGTTAAAGTCGGTAGTTTTAATTATAATAGACCACTTTTTAATTGTATATTTTTCATAATTTTAGTGCTAAGAGTTATATTTTTATAAAAATATCCTCGTAGTCATTACTATATGAAAATTCTCATAGTTATTGAATATTCAATCCAACTTTTATGAATTACATGTGCTAGAAACAATGGAAGAAAAAACGTTTGAAAATTAAAATTATTATGAAACGATCGTTAGTATCTGAAAATCCCATATAATCCAATTTGGAGAATCTAATTGTCATGATAAGATGTAAGAAATAAAAATTTTAAACTGGAAAATTGATAATTGGAATTCTATTATTTTAAGTTCAACTTGAATAATAATAAGAGAAACATAAAAACTCATTTTTACTGAAGGTCTTGTGATCTCCTTTTGTACACCTCAATGGGAAGGGAAGTTAATTAAATTTTCGATGTGGGAGGTTGAAAATCTCAATCTATAACATGTTTTTATACAAATTAGTGGTAAAAAACTTCATTGAGTTTCGATGTGGGAGAGCATTAATACATGTGTTAGTACGGATAGTTTTAACTTATTTTTGTTTGATTGGATAGATTTAATTATAATAGACTACTTATCAATTGTACATCTTTTCATAATTCCAATGCTAAGAGTCTGATTTTTACAACAAATATTCCCTTAATCACTACTATATAAGAAGTCTCTCAATTACTGATTATTCAATCCAACTTAATGAAGTACATAGGCTAGAAAAAATAGCACAAAGAATCGTAATTTTTTTTTAAAATTGATCGTTAGTAACTGAAAATCTCACACAATCCAATTCATGAAAATCTAATTTTCACGATAAAGCGTAAGAAATAAAAATTTAATCTAGAAAATTGATTATTGGGCTTCTATTGTTTTAATTTCAACTTGCATAATACGAGAAACAAAAAATCTCATTTCTACCGGGATCTTGTGACATCTTTTTATACACCTCAAAGAGAAGGAAACTTTATTAAGTTTCCTATGTGGGAGGGTAAAAAATCTCAACCTGTAACATGATTTTTATACACATCCAATGGTCGAAATTTTCATCGAATTTTGACGTGGGAGAATAATTGAACATGTGTTAATATGGACAGTTTTTTACTTTTTTTTGTAAAAGTGGATAGTTTTAATTATAATAGATTACTTATTAATTATATATTTTTCATAATTTTAGTACTAAGAGTTAGATTTTTACAATAATATCCTCGTAGTCATTATTATATGAAAATTCTCTTAATTATAAATATGCAATCTAACTTTTATAAAGTACATAGGCTAAAAAATGGAAGAAAAAATTGTTAAAATTTTAATAATTTAAACAAAGATCGTTAGCAACTGAAAATCTCACATAATCCAATTGAAAAAAATCTAATTATCATGATAAAATATAAGAAACAAAAATTTTACACTAGAAAAATTATTTTATTGAACTTCCATTGTTTTAAACTCAACTTAAATAATAAGAGAAACATAAAAAACCATTTTACCAATGGTCTTGTGATCTCTTTTTATATACCTCAAAGGGAAGGAAACTTCATTAAGTTTTCGATGTGTGAGACTGAAAATCTCAGCTTGTAACATGACTTTTTATACACATCCAATGATAAAAAATTTCATAGAGTTTTGATATGGGAGAATATTTACACGTGTGTTAATATAGATAGTTTTAAGTTTTTGTTAAAGGGGTAATTGCAATTATAATAAACTACTTATTAATTATTATTTTTTCAAAATTTAAGAGATAGGAGTAAGATTTTCATAAAAAATATCCTTGTAGTGATAACTATATAAATTTTTTTTCTAAATTATTGAATATTCAATCAACTTTTTATGAACTACATAGGCTAGAAAAAAGGAAGAAAGAAATCGTAAAAAACAAAAGAAAATTGAAGAGAGATTGCTAGCAACTGAAAATCCCACATAATCCAATTCGGTAAATCTAACTTTCATGAAACGTAAGAAATAAAAGTTTTAAACTGGAAAATAGATTATTGGCTTCTATTGTCTTAAGCTCAAATTGAATAATAAGAGAAACATAAAAACCCATTTCTACCGGGGGTTTTGCGATCTCCTTTTATACACCTCAAAGAGAAGGAAACTTCTTAAGTTTCCGATGTGGGAGGTTGGAAATCTCAACATGTAACATGGTTTTTTATACACGTCCAAAGGCCAAAAATTTCTTTGAGTTTTAATGTGCGAGAACATCTGCACATGTATTAATATGAATAATTTGTACTTTTTTGGGTTAGATTGGATTGTTTAATTATAAAAGACTACTTTTTAATTGTATATTTTTATAATTTTAGTAATAAGAGTTAGATTTTTACAACAAATATCCTCGTATTCATTACCATATAATTTTTTTTATAAATTATTGAATATTCAATCCAACTTTTATGAATTACATTTGCTAAAAAAGTGGAAGAAAGAAATCGTATAAAAACAAAAACAAAAATTAAAGAAAAATTATTACTATTCGAAAATCCCACATAATCCAATTCATAAAATCTAATTATCGTGATAAAACGTTAGGAATAAAAAACTTAAACTTGAAAATTGATTATTTGGCTTCTTATTGTTTTAAGTTCAACTTGAATAATAAGAGAAACATAAAAAACCATTTCTACAAGGGGTCTTGTGATCTCCTTTTATACACCTCAAAGAGAAGGAAACTTCGTTAAGTTTCCGATGTAAGAGGCTCAAAAATCTCAACCTATAATATGACTTTTTATACACATCCAATGGTTGAAAATTTCATTGAGTTTCGGCGTGGTAGAACATTTACACAAGTGTTAACATGGATACTTTTAACTTTTTTGGTTAAAGGGAATAGTTGTAATTATAATATGCTACTTAATAATTATATATTTTCTCATAATTTTGGATACTAAGAGTCAGATTTTCACAAAAAAAATCCTCGTAGTTATTATTATA
Source organism: Phyllobates terribilis (assembly GCF_046119375.1). NCBI lineage: Eukaryota > Metazoa > Chordata > Amphibia > Anura > Dendrobatidae > Phyllobates > Phyllobates terribilis. The sequence goes on from NW_027366483.1 coordinate 48,503, forward strand.
TAAAAAAATTCTAAATTTTTGAATATTCAATCCAACCTTTATGAAGTACATATGCTTGAAAAAATGGAAGAAAGAAATCGAAAAACAAAATTGAAGATATATTTTTAGTAATTGAAAATCTAACAAAATCCAATTCAAAAAATCTAATTGTCATGATAAAATGTAAGAAATAAAAATTTAAAACTGGAAAAATAATTATTGCGCTTTTATTTTTTAATCTCCACTTGAATAATAAGAGAAACATAAAAAATAATTTCTACCGGGATCTTGTTATCTCCTTTTATATACCCCATAGAGAATGAAACTTTATTATGTTTTCGATGTGGGAGGCTCAGAAATCTCAATGTGTAACATGGCTTTTTATACACATCCAAGGATCGAAAATTTTATTGAGGTTCAACGTGGGAGAAAATTTTCACATGTGTTAACATGGATAGTTTAAACTTTTTTGTTAAATTAGATTGATTTAATTATAATATATTACTTATTACTCATATACATTTTCATAATTTTATTACTAAGAGTCGAGTTTTCACAACAAATATCCTTGTAATCATTACTATGTAAAAATTCTTTAAATTTTTGAATATTCAATCCAAATTTTATGAAGTACATATGCTAGAAAAAATGGAAGAAAGAAATCATAAGAAAATAAAAAATTGAAGAAAAGATTATTAGTAACTGAAAATCCTGCATAATCTAATTCGAAAAATCAAATTGTCATGATAAAACATAAGATATAAATAATTAAATAGAATAATAGATTGGGCCTCTTTGTTTCGTTAATGAGAAGAGTATAAATTACTTAAATTTGGCCTATAAGAATGAAGGATAGGGCAATTAAATGAGTAAAGAAGAGGGTAGTTAAATGACTAAAGGTAAGAGAAAACCTAAGTTTATATAATTACAAATTTTTTAACGGAAAAAGGGCAAGAGGTGTGACTTTGTTAATGGAATAGATTTAACGGGTGTTTTAGAATCAATTGTCATATAAGGGATGGTTCAACGACAAATGACCCATATAAGGAGCGGTTCTTAACAAATTTATATAAATTTTACTAACTTATATGTTATGAAAATATTTTAAAATTTTGTGATTTATATTTTTAAAATTATTAATTTTGTATATATTAATCTATAATTATAAGTGTATGTTTGACAAAACCATCTTATTTAACAACTTAACACAATATTCAATATTAGAAACATAAATAACTATTCTTCACCTTAATATTATAAATTCTTTTGGTTTTGTTGCAAAACTTAATTAGCACACATGCAAATAAAAGAAGTTGACAAGAGTCATAAGTGATGCATTCAATGACTAAAGGAGTAGAAAAATCTAAATTTATAAGATACTAGTGATGACATGCCCGTGCTACTCACGGGCTATTGTGTCTTTCTTTTTTTTTAAGGAAAATTACTTTTATAGAAGTGTTGTGTGCTTCGCAAGGGCTTGTGTTTGAATTGTTGGATCTTTGTATAGGTGAAAACATATAATTTAGGCGGCATTCTCCTTAGAAATTAATAGAATAATTTGTTACTTTAACATACAATGTGCATTGTCGGTCAAGCACATACTTGCAATTGAAGCTTTTTTATTACGTAACTTGTGTGACCATGTGTGATACTCCATGGATTATTGTACATTGCATTATTTTTGATTAGGTATGTAACCTTTCGTTATTATTATTTGAGCCTATTTTTTAAAGTTTTAAATTCCATTTCATCCACTATATTAACTAACATCGTAAAATGAAAATAAACTATATACACATATTAAGAATTGAAGGTACTAGAAAAGATGGAAGAAAACATGCAGAAGAATAAAAATTTATATGAATAAATTGACATTAAGTTTGATTTCGCTTTGATATTGATCATCTTTTCCCAATCATAAATCACTCAATTTTTGTATTCGTATGTATATATTCATGGTGATGGCCGCTCTTATGGGACTGCATGCATGCATTCATTTCTGTATTTATAGAGTGATAGAGATTATGCTTTCACTTCTGCAAAGAAGGGTCGGAACATAAAAAGAGTAAAGGTTTAAGGCGGTTTTGAGAATGAGAATATTTAATTGTACTAAAGGATATGAAATGAATTACTTTGAGTCTTGGAATTCTAAGAGACATGAAGTTAAATTTAATTAATTTGACTATTTATCTTCCATAATCAAGCAGAGGGTTAATACAACTTCTATTTTATTTGAGAGTTTTTGGTTTTTCTTTCGCATTTATTTCAAAAATGATCAATAATAAAAATAAGGGTATGTTGAGAAATATGCTTTAAAAAACTCAATTTAAGGATTATGATATGATATAATGTATAGGTTCATGGTGATGGGCTCTCTTATAGGAATGTATGTGTGTGTTCATTTATTTATTTATAGAGCAATGGAGGTGATGCTTTGACTTGTGAAAAGAAGGGTCGGAACATAGAGAGAGCAAAGATTCAATGCGGTTTCAAAATAAGAAAGGACTTTTATTTAATAGTAATAAAGGATAAGAAGTGAATTATGTGGACTCTTGGAAGGCTAATGCAATTTTCATTTTATGTGAGAGATTTTAGTTTTTCTTTCACATTTATTCTAAAAAGATGATTAAAGAAAATAAGGGCAACTGAGATATTTAAACAAAATCCAAGTTGAGTTTGAGGGTATACTTCTCAAATCAATTTAGATCTAAGAAGAAACTCGATTTTCTGATGTAGAGGATCCCGTATGTGGGCAACTATAGAGCATACTTCTCAAATCGATTTAGATCTAAGAAGAAAATCGAGTTTCTGATGGAGAGGATCGCGTATGTGGGCAACTACAAAGCATACTTCTCAAAAGAGAGGAAGAGAGATGAAGAGAGGATGAGAGGAAGATATTCTTGCACAATGGAGAATGTCTCTATTTATAGGCTAAGGAGAAGGGATTGGGCCAGCCAAATTGGGCTTAACAAATTGGACCGGGTAATAGGAATTCTAGTGGTCAATGATGCCAAACAATAAGGAAGGTATTAATGATGCCAAACAATGCCAATTTTATAGTATATTAAGATTAGGATTAAATTAGATATATATAAAAGTATATGATTATCAATTTTCTTGAGTTCAATAAGATAGGATTCTTGTACTTTTCGGAATATAACTCGACTAAAACTAGACTACTAATATTCATATTTGTATTGTATTATTATTCTATATGTAAATCATTTTTTTGGGCTCAATTATATAAGATTATTGAACTTTTTGAAATGTACCTCGACTAAAACCATACTAATAATATTCATATAGTTTTTTTATCGTATTGTTATTGTTTATATAAAATATATGTTTATAATATAATTTCAGTTTCTACAATTATAAATCAACTCTATAAATTAGGGAGTACATTGTTCTAGATCCTTTATTACAAAAACTGAAAATATATCGAGATAAAAAAAGTAATTCATTCGTAATAATGAAAACAAAGTATAATAATAGGATTAGACAAAAGATGTATTGATAATACACTATAGAAAATATATAATAGGGAACGAATATCATTTATTATTTATTATTTATTACTAATCCCTTTTATGAATACAAATATGTAAATGCTATTTATTATTAATTCGTTTTATGAATACAAGTCCTCACTATAGTTGGTGTTATTTTATTTACTTTCAAAAGATATGGTTATTTTTATTACAATTGCCGGGTTAAAGGCCCGTGCGAAGCACGGGCTATAAACCTCTATCTAATATACTATAAAGTTGGTTATTCTTAAAAACCGTAAATAACCTATTAATGGCTAATAATAAATCTAAAGACTATATCTAAAATAAAAGAAAAAATAATAAATCAGGCATTATTATCCAGGTGTTATAAAACTTAACGACTTCCTCCCGGATTTTTTTAGCGTTACAGAACTTAACGACTTCCTCCTCGAATGGCTAATTCAATTTATAAATACCTTTATAATGGAGAAATTCAAAGATTATCAATAGACACTGCATAAATGAGATGGTTAATTTAAGAGCTCGATTAAACTGTAAAGGTAATGGAATCGGGTATTGTGCCTTGACGTGCTTAAATTGCATATCTAAATTTATCAAAATTATTTATATAGTAATATAAAAATAAAAATATATCATTTATTACTTGTGATTAACTCGTTTTATGAATACAAATATCTAACAATACTAGTTTGACCATTATTAAAAAGTTAGTGTTATTTTATTCACTTTCAAAAGATAGAGTTGTTCTTATTACAATTTTCGGACGCACATCCTACAAACCTCTAGTCTATATAATTATTAGGTGTGTGCCAATTAAGTAAAGGAAAAGTATCGGGTAATAATACATCCATAAAGTGATAAAAAAGAATGAATCTCAGCCGTTGATTTATTGCCAGCTGTCCACAATCTAACGGTTAGTACTGCGCGCGTGGGTGGAGCATTTTTCCCCCTTTTCCGTTCCACTCTTTTTCTTCCTCCTGATTTTGTTGGTGAACGTCTTTCAATACATTGTTGAACATTTAGTATTAAATTGATGAACATATAGCTCAACATTGATGAACATTCATCTCAATAATAGTGAACATATAGCTCACAACTGATGAACATATTTTGAAATACTTGATGAACACATAGAGCGTGGATTGTAGCCGGGTCTTTTCTTCCTCCTGATTTTGTTGGTGAACGTCTTTCAGTACATTGTTGAACATTTAGTATTAAATTGATGAACATATAGCTCAACACTAATGAACATTAACCCTAAAATGTTTGATGAACATTCATCTCAATAATAGTGAACATATAGATCACAACTGATGAACATATTTTGAACACATAGAGCGTGGACTGTAGCCGGGATTGCCAGCGTGGACATATGCGCGTCCCCTGCCATTAGATCAAGCACAAATCAACTCCTCAGATTCATTCTTTTTTATTATTTAGTTATTTATTATCACCAGATTCGGACCCTTAAGTAAATACCCATTTATTTGATGAAGTAATTATACTTTCAAACAATAAATACGCCCTTTATACCTAATAAAAAATTTAAAATATGATTAGGTTAAAGAAATTGGGTGTGATGTAGTAATGCAATAAATACCCATTGAATTCCTTAAATATAATTAGCTCAAAGAATTTAAAATTAATTAAATCTTAGTAAAATATACTATGTGAAAATTTTACACACTTTTAAAATTATAAAAACACTTATATTTTAATAAAATGATGATATAATGATATTTACCAAACAATCAGTAGGGACTTAAGTTAGTGTAGATCAGGAAAATCTGTTCGGATCAAATGATTATGATAGATCGACTATTAAGAAAATAGTTTTTGATACATATTATATAATTATTCTTATTCAGTTATAACCTTATTAAAAGATATGTTTCTCTTTTATTTTACAGAAGCTATATTACGGATCATTGTGAGTCTAATTCTACATGTTTTTTACGTATTCTTCTTTTCTATCATTTTTCCCCTTGCTTATTATTTATTGTCTATTAAATATTTTAATACATAAAATTATAGAATCCTATTAAAAATAGAGCTTCAGGATCCTTTCCCTATGGAGATCAAATTTTCCATACATTATGCGAATGTCAATACCTACGATTTAACCAATCAATATTTCTTAGATATATCTTAAATGAAATATAGAGATTCAGAGAGGAGAGGAATCTGGATTTAGTGTATAGTGTAAATAAGTCGATAACATACTTAGTTAGATTGGAAACTTAGATATTAAAAACTGAAATATATCAGTGCAATAAATGTAATGGTGTACCTTCGATAAACATACAAATGAATTAAGTTAACAGAAATATATTACGGAGTATACCGTTTTTCACTATTTTATAAAGTACTACAATGATCGATAGATAGAATGGCTCGTGCAAAGCACGAGCCACGCATGCCTATTATCTTATCTTCCTATCTATCTATCTATCTATCTATCTATCTATCTATCTATCTATCTATCTATCTATCTATCTATCTATCTATCTATAAAGTTGGGTATCCAAAAAATACAAAAGACCTATTAATTAATATTAATGAATGTTTAAAAAAGAAATAATAATAAGTAGAATAAATAAGCACCCAAATACCATTCATTAATACTTAATGCTCTTTCACTTATATATATCAAGTTTCACAAATAATGTAATTAAATAAATTTTTTAATACAAATCATATTTTTATTGACATAACTAAATTACATTTTTTTAAAGAACGTAACTAAATTACATAAAAAAACTAAACATATATTTTTTTTAAAAACTGTTCAGAATAAATGAGACGATGATCTTTATCCAAATCACCAAAAGACGGATACATAAAGCGTTTTCGATTTTGCTTATATAGATAGATTCAGACGTGTCCACATAAACTATAATTAAAAAACAGATTACTTGATCAAGATTGTAATGCTGATGTAAGTGAGTACGCCATCGATCATATAGCTCCAAAATATTCAACCTTATTATAAACAACTAGTCAAATCCTTCGTTTGAAGCTTGAGACAAAACACATCTTCAATTCTCTGGCCTATTAATACCGTCAAGGTCTAAATCAACAACTACAGAAGAGAGTTTCTTGTCTAAGATTAAAACCTTATTGATCAATAATCATTTATCAGTCCGTCTAAATGGTTGACAAGAAAGTGAAACTACACGCCGCCATGTACAGTTCGTACAGCAACAGAATAGAGATCGCCCTTAAACTTAAGGGCGTCGAGTACGAGCGCGTTGAAGAAGACCTCACTAACATCAAACCCGGTTCATAAGAAGGTCCCTGTCCTGGTTCATGGCTCCCACGTCATCTCCGAGTCACAAGTCATCCTCGAGTACATTGACGAGACTTGGAATTCAGATATTCCCATTTTGCCCCGCGACCCTTATGAAAGAGCGCAAGCCCGCTTTTGGGCTAGATTCATCGATGATAAGGTACTACAGTTTCCTTTTTGTCTAGCTTATATCTGTGATCAGCTATGGCTCTAACTAAATAAGGACAACCAGAGAGATGTAATTCATGTCGAATTAAATCATCCTTTATAACTTGCAGGTGTTCTTAGCTTTATATAGAGGAATTATAAAGGCAGAAGAGGAGGGACTAAAAGAAGCAATGGAGAACTTGAAATTTCTAGACAAAGAGGTTGAGGGAAAGCGGTTTTTCGGAGGAGAACAAATGAATCTGGTGGATATTGTGGGCAATACAATTGGATATTGGGTCCTCATTTTCGAAGAAGCTACTGAAAAGGTGTTGATAACCTCCGAAGTTTATCCCGTTGTTTAAATGGCGTCAAGAGCTCCTTAATCATGTCATTATACAAGAAAGTCTCCGTAATACAAAGGAGAACTTCGTTGGCTTTTTCAGAGATCGCTTTAATACCTTCAACAAATGAATCCATTGAGTTCTGGATGTGGTCCAACTCTAATCTTTGTTTCCAATTTGCTATTGTTTTCTTTTTTACTTCGACTATCTTGTCAACCTTAATAAGATTTTGATATTTTGTAATTTATTGTGTAATATTATTGCTTACGATCGTATTCGCAGTCCATTTTGTTTTTTGATTTTTGTCCGAAAAGAGCGCAACACCCTTGCGAGATTTTATTTATTTGAAACATTCAGATTCACTCCTGAAAAGGCTACAATATCATTAACTAATAAACTAGAAATATAGCTAGGCTTCTCCTCAAGGACAACAAACTCGTCTGGTGTAGTAATGGCCTAGTTCGCCATGCAATCTTACGCAGAATTGGCAGTTCTCTGCACATGGTTCAATTTAATATTATCCCCCCAAACGCCTATGAGCTGCTTGCACATAGAAATTACATGAAATAAGGGTGTGTAGTGATGTCTTCCGCCCGTAGTGTTTGAATTGCCTGTGCCGAATCTGAGTTTACCTCAATGTACTGAAATCCTCGACTTTGTGCTTGTTGTAGACCCTTATAAGTTGCCAAAAATCAGCTTGTAGGGCCGAGCAGGACCCGCATCTAAATAAATATCTTCCTAACAATTGCCTCTTATGATCCCTAAAGATACCCGCACCTCCTGCCATGCCCGGATTCCCTTTCAAAACAACATCAGTGTTTAGCGCCACCCACGTCGGTGCCGGACAGGCCCAAGCCCGTGTGATTGTGCTAGTTGCTGCTAGCATTTGCTGCACAGCTGAAGCCCCTCGCAGCTTGTTAGAATCTGCTGCCCCGTAAGCTTCCGTCAAAGCTGTAACAATTGTTGATAGTCGTAGGTGTTCGTCTGTATTAGTAAAACTCAGTGCATTACGACATTTCCACGTATACCAAACCATGTGCCCAAAAATAGATTACCAATTACGATTTGCTTATGCGTTTATAGCGACCCATTCCTTGACGTCATTAGTTGAAAAGAAACCCTATGGTAGTTGATTATTACCGCTTAGAGCATGCCATAGACTATTAATAGCCGGACAGTCACGTAACAGATGAAGGATAGAATGAGCAGTAGGACACAGTGGACAACTGCTTGTTGATGTAAGATGTCTGTTCTGACGTTCCTCATTGCACATGATTCCTGAATGAGCCACCAGAAAGATGAAATTACGTGCTCGCTGCTGAACTGGCAAGCGCCATATCCTACGCCAAATATTGCTTCTCATGCTTTTTGTGTCATTACGTAGAAGACTTACCGCTGATTTTGTCGTGAACAACCCCGATGAAGTTTCTTCCCTAAAAAAGGAGTCCAAATCCGCTGCACGTTTACTAAGTGTAACCGAACGAAGCTGTTCAAGAATGCCAGAATTCAGCAGCAACTGCAACAGTGGCAGTTCCATCCATGTTCAAACCAAGAATCACTCACCACCATGTTTCGAATGTTATCTAGAATGTTTTTGCAGCACATGGTCCGATAATTTGCTATTTCCAACCCATTTATGATCCCAAAATAGCGTTGACTAACCATTCCACACACTTGTTTTCAATCCTGCTAACAAGAGTTCACTCCCGTGGATTATGCTCTTCCAAACATTAGAAGTCCCTGTTCTGGACACAAACATATCAACATCACATCTATTCTCACAGTACTTACCTCGAATAACCTTGCTCCATAAGGTGCTCGGTTCTTTGAGTAGTCGCCAACCCAGTTTGGCTAGAATCGCGTTGTTCGATTGGCGCATGGATCAAAGGACAAGACCCCCAATTGGGCGGGGCTGCGCAATAACCTTCCACGCAAGTAGATGCATCTTTCTATTCTCTTGCGTTGAACCCTAAACGAAATCCCGTATTTTGCGATCAATCTCATCACAAGTTTTCCTGGGCAAAATATGCACCTGCATGGTATATACCGGTACGGATTTTAGGACGGACTGAGCAAGTGCTACCCGGCAAGTCATTGACAGCGTTTTGAATTGCCACCCATGAAGACAAGAACTTATTTTTTCTAGGATGCAATCGTAGTGTCTTGCCTTCATACGGCCGTAGGCAACAGGTACTCCTAGATACGTACCAAAATCAGACACCACTAGAATGTTCAGAATCTCCTTAATAGAATCACACAGCTTGTTATTGACTTTTGTCGAAAATAACATGTTGCTTTTATCATAGTTTACCTTTTCTCCTGAAAATTTGCAGAAAAGAGATAGACAGTCTTGTATAACCTGCGCTTGCTTCCACAAACAGAATCAAATCATCTGCAAAGAATAGATGTGAGAGCTCCACCCCCTAAAACTACTGGCTTCCATCTCCCAATACGAACTGCACCCCGGATAATATGAGATAAGAACTCCATTCATAGTACGAATAGGTAAGGCAACAAAGGGTCTCCCTGGAGGATCCCTCGAGATGGTGAAAACGTGCATGCCTTTCCACCGTTCCACAAAATTTTGGAACTGTTCGTCATTTGTGTGGTCATAATGAGATTCACAAGATGTTGCAGAAGCTGTGCGCGGTTTAACATTTCCCGCACGAACCTCCAGCAAACTCTGTCTTATGCCTTCGCGAGGTCGACCTTGATCATCATCCACTTAGTAGCCAACATCGTATCAGCCATAGAATGTATCACTTCTTAAACAATCACAACGTTGTCTATAACTTGTCGCCCGGGGATGAAACTTGCTTGAGCCGGATGGACAAGTGAGGGAAGAATCGGTTTTAATCTATGTACTATCATCTTTGACATGATTTTAAAGGTCACGTTTAGCAAAGAGATCGGTCGAAACTGCGCCGCAGTAGCTGGTGTGGCAACTTTAGGAACAAGGACAATAAGGGCGTCTCCCATCCCATGTGTGGGTATTGCCTCATTCATAATACTCTGAAGAGTTCTGCTTAGTCTGTCACCAACAATACCCCAGTTCTGTTGAAAAAACATTGTCGGATAACTAGCGAGCCCGGGAGCCTTATATGGCGCCATAGACATTAGAGCTTGATAAACTTCATCCTTAGTGAAGCTGGTCATTAAACTCAATTTATGTGCCTCGCTGAGAGCAGGGAAATTCACTGTGTAAATCGGTATGCTTGCAGCGCTTGAGAAAATCGGTTCCGCCGTATTGAGGTAGGAGAAGAACCGTGTTACCATACTAGCGAGGTCAGCAGGCTCAGATACCCATACTCCAGCGTCGTCGCGCAATTGTGTAACCCGACTTGCTCTGCGTCTGATTACTGTCGACAGGTAGAAATATCTAGTGTTTCGGTCACCCTCAATTAAGAAATTTGATCTTGATTTTTGGAACAAGAGTGCATGTTCCTGGTTGAGGACAGCTTCGAGCTTGATCACTAGGTATCGTTCAAGGTCAATGAAGTTCTGGGTAGTCTCCAAGGAAAATTTCTTACGTGCACCGTTGAGTCTGCCCACAGTTTACATTTACGATAGAAATATTCTCAAATGAATGCTTGTTCCACTCGCACAGAGAATTGGTAAGCCTGCTAAGAGAGCTACGCACATCAGTATCCATCGAATCCCAAGAAGCAACAAGTATATTACAGAAATCAGAATGTAGGGACCAAGCTGCCTGAAATCGGAAAGGTCTTGGGTTACATGACCCATTCAACGGCTGAACTCTGAGAAGCAAAGGTTGGTGGTCTGAATGTGCTGCCGAAATATGGGAGATCACAGCTTCAGGAAAACTAATACGCCATGAGGGTGAGCAAATAGCCCGGTCTAGTCGACTTGCATGGAGGTGTGTAATGATTGTCCATATCGCCAAGTGTATTCTGGTCCTGAGAATCCCAAAGCCACCAAATTGTGATTCACCCATTCTGCAATGTTTCGGGTAGCTGCGTCTGCATAATCAGATGAGTAAGTTCGCTCAGATGTTGTTAAAGTAACGTTGAAATCACCCCTGCTAGCCAAGGTCTACTGTTTGTTCTTGCAAAATTTGCCAAATCAGCCCAGAGCAAGTTCCTACGTGTGATATTTGGTGATGCATAGATTGCCGAGAGGACCCAAGGTTCCTCCCCTATTCTCGATATTTCAACTGTTACATGATGCGAATGAAGCCGTAGCAGGGTCACACAAATTTTTGATTTCTTCCAAAGTAACCAAATACCTCCTGCAAAACCTTGAGCATCTACTCTGAGCACCCCATCAAAACCAATACTGCGACAAACCAAACCTACTCTGCCATTACTCACATGTGTTTCAACCAGTGCTACTACATTTGGAGAATGTAACCTAATTAGTTCACGAATAGCATTCATAAAATTGGCGCCCCCGCACCCCTCGTGTTCCAGAAAAGAATATTAATGTTATTCATTGGGAATAATCCATTAAGAATATGTTCGAACCCTTCCACATTCACCCCATTGGCGCTTGAAGCAAATGCTTCGTACATCAGCTGTATTGCTGCATCAGTTTGTTGTGGGATCGATGCCCAGAAAAGAACCGACATTGATGTTGTTATCAAAGGTAGAATTTCAAGAAATACTGACCTTGCCAATCTGTGTGGTGATGCCAAGAACGGATCGTCTGGTTGTTTGAAATCAACAAGCTCATTCTGCGTTTGATTCTGATGTAAATAGGCTCCGAGAATTGGTGTTGCAACAGACTCGTCATTGTTGGCTGGCATTTCCTCTCTTGAAGCAGAAATAGGTTTTTTCGGTCGTTTGCCACTGGAGGAAGATGATAAAATTGCTTCTGAAATTAGAATAGCTTTTTTGGTCAAAGCCTCCTTAGATGTATTATTGAACCGGGCTGCAAATTTTCCTTTGGGCCTTGTGAAAGTGAAGCCCGTATCCTTGTGTTCCTTTTTCCCTTTCCTCTGTTGCAGCCTAACTCCACTAAAAGATAAATCTTGGGCCGGCCCACTTGAGTGTTTGCCAACATGGTTCGTCTCCACATCCGTATTAAGCACTAAGCCATTGGTCCTTGCTGGAATTTATTATTGTTGGACCTGTCTGCCAAATTAGGAGTAGGATTCAAACCGGTCTTCCCATTATCTTGACCCATTTCAAAATCTCCTTATTGCTGAATATCTGGGCCTGATTCCACATCTTCCGCCAGACTTGGTTTTTCACCGGAATTAATTTCCGTCTCCTGCAGTTGTGCAAACCGTGAACCCTGCATTACCGTCGACACTGTGATCTTGGGCCTGACCTCTGTAGCCTGGATTTTAGGTGCTGATCTTCGTTTCTGCTTGACCACCAGGTTCCAAGCCCCAGCCCCGTCTGGGGCGTCTACCGGGTGTCGCACTGCGGTCGAACTCTCTGCGTCAACTGGAAGGATATCTCCTTTTTGGCAATTTTCGGATACATGCCCAATGCTCAGACAATTAGAACACATCATACGTATGCCTTCGTATTGTATCACCCAATGTCTCCCCATGAAACGAAATTTTGGCAAGATTGATTTGTTGAGATCAATTTCTATTGCCGTCCTCACAAACTGTCCTCTGTCCGCTTTCAAAGTCGTGTTGTCAATGCGCAACACTTTCACTATCAAACTGCCTAATCTCTTCATGAAACCATAGTGGAAATATTCTAAGCTTAACCCCGGAATACGCACTCACGCAGTCAGTATCTTCACTTTATCCGAGAAAGGATTGAAGTCCGGGATCCACCGCCGAATCAGTAGGTAATTGTCTCCTACCATCCATGGCCCCTCAGAGTAAACATGAGCATAATCTTGTGCATTTGGAAATTTTGCCACATAATGTGCGTTTCCAATATCCACTAAAGTCAATGAAACCTTTAACATCAATAGTTGTTCCATCCGCTTCTTTAAGAAGATGTACCCTCGTCCTTTATCAAAAAGGTTCACAATTAGCAAATTCTGCCATGGCCTTCGAAGCTCACACTTTTCCGCCTTTGTCAGTCTGATAGCCGGGCATGTAGACTCATCTTCGTTGAGGTCATCCTCATCGTCATCGGTGTCGTAAAGCTCCGGTCGTTTCTCCAGACGAGGTGATGCCATGTTGGTCTTGGATCGCTCTTCTTGATTTGCAACAATGTCCTTAAATGACTTTGCCGAACCAGTATTTGAAAAATTCTCAGGTTGTGAGAATAAAGGATTTAACATTATCCTTGTAGCCGATGGATCAAACTCCATCTGATTCGACCCCTCCTCCGGGGAGGGCATTCGTACTTCTTTTCCGATGATCGAACATGATTTAATTTTATGAAGCGCTTGAGCATTTGGTTGTATCTTGTATATTTTCCTACAAGTCTGTAGTGTAGATAAGTAAATATGCCGTTGAGAATGGAATTAGGTTTCTTAATCAAGTGTACCATTATTCGTAGGAAATGAAGATTTAGGATCATCATAGACGTTAACAATGATTTTTCATTTTAAAAAGAATGTTGATCACGAATTATAGGTTTGAGTTGTTAAGGCTATTACTAGAACAAAGAGGTCCTATAAAATCACATACTTAGAGTTGTGATTGATTTAAACATATCAGAGACCATTTGTAGGTTTCATGGTGGTAGACAAAATTTATTATTATATGGCTGGCTTTCTTATCATGTAATAATAAATGTTATGTAGAGACTTAGAAGATATATAAGATATATGTGGTTTCTAATGAAACGTATATAATAATATATAGGTACTTGCTCCGATGAGAATGGTATTTTATGCGAGAAATGTGAGCTTGTCATGTAAAAAATTAAGAATGTATAAAATGGGTTCATTTAATAATTACAAGATTCATTTAGTTTTCCCGTTTCAAAGATTTTCCGTCATCTTTTCAAAGATTATTTCTTATTTTGTGAGGTTACATTTTTTTTTTGGGCGGTTCACATTGTGCGAAGAAGGTTCATTTATTGATTATGATGTTTATTTTCTTTTTTGAGCGATTCATATAAGAGGTTCATTTGCTTTCTAAAGGTTCAATAGTCATTTTTTACCCGTGCTTTGCGAAAACTTTATCATATAATATATTGCAGTTTGTTTTATATTATAAAAATTAATTTGTATTATATACATATAAATCATGGTAATATTTTTTGTGTTTTATGATTTATATTTATTAATTTATTTTTAATTGATATTTATTAACCTATATTATTCATGTCAAATAAGAATCAGAGTTAAAGCTTAACACAATCTCAAATAATAAAAAACAAATAACTACTATTCACCATATCATACCATTACTATTGACCAACAAATCAATGAGTTAAAGTTAAATTCTATATCTTGTTGTTTGAATTACTAAATATGTACAAAATAAACAATATCATTCAAAATGTTCCTCAATTTTATCTAGTTATAATTACTATAGATGACAAGGTTGCAAATAACCAACATACATTAATATATAATTCCAATTCCTACAAATATGAACAGTGCACTACTTAATAATCCATCATCTAACCATTCACCGATTAATGAAAAACACATCAACTCAAGTTGAAATTAAATGATGACTATATCGGAGTCCCTTTTATTTCCAATCAAGTGTATGTACCTATTTAATTTCAAAAGTTAGGATACCTTCAATCAATCAAGAATCTCATGATGATGCTTGGTTCATTTTTACTTATCCTAATATCTATTTCAGCTTTAGAATTTCAGTTAAAAAACTTGAACTAACGGTAGAATAATTTATTAGAATCTGAGTTAGAAATTTGAATTTCATTATTAAAAGAAGACATTTATAGAGGAAAAATATTCAATTTTATAATGCATAAAGATTTGATTAAGATAAGAAGATTGGGATGAAGAATAAGCTAATAATTTCTATTTAAAGAAATGGTGAACTAAAGGGGAGAAAAACTAACTCCCCTCAATATCATAATAAGCTTCCTATTAGTTTTAGCTCATTTGTCGAGGTGAGTACTCTTTCATAAATATGTCCAAATATACGTTCACAAAAAATATAAAATTTACATATTATTAATGTACTCGTTGAAACGAATATAACAAGACTAAACATGACTAATTTTTCTATATACATTGAGAGAAATTGAGAATATCCTATACGAGTGTGAATAATATAAGAAAAAGAAATAGGAAGATCATTATGGAACATAGGGAGTAGTAGATTTATTTGTTATTTTAAGTGAAAGAGGTTGTATTGAAAAATAAAAGAAAATATGCCCACAAGATTACTCACCCTCAAATGAAAGAAGATGCATTAAAAGAAGAAGATTAGTATATGTTATTTTTATTCAAAAAATAGGGATTAAAATAATGAGAATAGAAATGAGGCCATTAATGATTCAAGGAGTAAAAAAAGCTAAACTTGTATAGGATATATTAGGATTAAAATGAGAATTGAAACGAGGTAACTAATTAGTGCTCATTTCTAAATTACCTTGTGGATTTTTGGTGAGATTCATTCGATTTCCTAAACATTCGTTATCTATTTTTTAGTTGATAAACATATTTTTCGAATGGAAAAAATTCGAAAGTTTTTCCCACCAAAATATTTTGGCGAAAAAGTTTGAAAATATTGAAATGGAAAATAGTTTTAAAGAAAAGAAATAAATATTTTGTCACGTGGTGAGATTTGAGTCATATTAGAAGTTTTTTTTTTCTCTAACTTTTGGGTAACCATGTGTTAGGCTCCAACCATCATTGACTCTGGATTGTGGGAGTGTTGGCTTCTTATACGCGAAGACTTACTTGTAGTATGCTCGTACGATAAATTCGTGTGCTGACTGAATGAGAAATGAGTGTTTAAAGTTGCTTGCTTGCAAAGTAACAACTTAGGTATTTATGTGATTGGCTTCACAAAATAGATATGTGGTAGAAACTTCAATGGTTTATAAATCCACTTCATCCCACTAAAGATAATTATTAGTGAATGTAGGGAGAGGAGACCTTGAGCATAAGCGCGTTGTTCATTCAGTCAGGGTGTGGGCAATGGGTCGTTAGACTTGTGAAGTAGTTGAATAGGATGGAAGGCCAAGCAGCATCTAAACTCTTTTTGAAGCTAGCCCAAACCTACAACATTGAATGCTTTGGGTTGTTCTTTGAATCATGTGTTGGACGATAAATATGAGCATCTAATGTCCGGGATTCTTCTCAATCTCTTTATTCCGACACAATCAAACCCATTTTAATATACACGGATTTTTGTGTAGATATGGAAACCAAATATTAAAAGTTCTGGACTTTTTCTCCCTCAAAGGATCGTCGTCAACCTATATAAAAGCGATGCTTGCTTCATTCTCAAATACACAGAACTCACTTTCCCCATGGTCTTTCTCTTTGTTCCTTCATCTTCTTTTCGTGTGTAAGAGTTTTTTGTTACAACATAGGTTATCAAGCTTCGTTCTTGAGTATGTAAGTAGAATAAGTTCACAGTTCCATCATTGGATACTAAACACAGGTAACCATCTCACTCATGATTCAAATTTAAGGAAAAAGTTTTATACTCGCCTCTACAATTGCTTCATTTTGGTATAGTTCTTTGATTCAAATTCTTTTAATTCTGTTTATTACTATTCATATTTGTAGTTTGTTAAGCGTTCAAATACAAGTTCCTACAACCTTAAATCTGAGGAAAATTATGTAACTCTATTTGTCTCTCATGAAGCTTACCAGAACATTTGGTGGAATTGAAGAAAATAGTAATTACAATTGTTAATCTATTTTGAGCAGATCCAAAATTATATATTATTTATTTACGAATTGTTTTAGCTCTATAATATGCAGATTAAAGTTTATTTCAATCTCTTGAAAGATGAATAATGAGAAGGATCTCACCGTTGCATCAACATCTAAAAACACAATTGAAAATCCCACTGAAAAATTCTTTGATGACAATGTTGAGAAACACTCTAATTCGACACCTTTAACAAATAGGTTTGGAGATGGTATGCCAGAGATGACTTTGTCAAATATTCTTGGAACATCAAGAATATATTTTCTTTTTGACCAAGACGAGTCTAAATAGGGTTTTTAGAGAAACCCAACATTTGTTGTATGATTAAACGCCAAAGAACTATGGGAGGCTTTGGCAAAGAAGTACAAGTCAAAGATACCTGTTTGAAGAAATATGTGGTAGTACAGTTTTTGAACTTCAAGATAGTGGACTCAGATCCCATCATGGATTAGGTTGAACAACTTAATTGGGTCATGCATGAGATTTTTGTGAAAAACATGGAGATATGTGAGACCTTTCTGTTAGAAAATTTCATTCAGAAGATTCCACCAAAGTGGGACCAGTTCAAGAATTATCTGTCCACAATAGGAAAGCTGAAAGTTGAGGACTTGGTTGTCAAGTTACATGTTGAGTCAAGAAACCTTCTAGTTGATCGTGTCTTCTCAGCAATAGGGTAACTTAACTGAACACAAAGAAGTGGTTCTATGACATTGGCGCCACAAGACATATTTGCTCAAATAAGAAAATGGTTACTACCTATTTGACTAGTCAGCTTGACGAGAATCTATTCATATGATTCTACATCCGAGGTTGAGTGTGTTGGAAATGAGTTACAAAGGCTCACTTCAGGGGAAGGTCTGGCTCTCACTAATGTGATGCATGTTCTAGACATTTGCAAGAGCTTGATCTCCGGGACTTTGCCTAGTAAGAATAGGTTCAAGACTATTTTGTATCGAACAAGCTAATCATGTATAAGAATGGAGTGTACTTGGTGAAGGGTTCTATGAAGGATGGACTAATCGTGATAAACATAGTGACAGTCCTTCATAAAACTATTATAATATCTTATTCAGTCAATATGATTAGTAACATTGCTTATGTTATTGAGTCTACAAATATTTTTCCTGAAATATTGAGACATGATAATTATAAACCTTATCGTAAACTAATGGACATGAAACATAATTCCAAAAATGCAAATTGAGTATGATTAGATGTGAAGTATGCATCAAAGTAAAACTCACAAAACACTAGTTTCTCGTGTAGAGAGGATGGCCGTACCTCTATGCTTAATTCACATAAATTTATAAGATTTAAAATATGTGCAAACTAGAACGGTAAAAAGTAATTTGTTATCTACTGTTATGTGGATTTATTACCAAGGAAAGATGAAGCCTTGGATAAATTCAAAAAATACAAGTCGGAAGTTGAGAAGCAACAATGTTGAAAAAATCTCGGTTAGCTCTGAACAAGTTTGGGAGGGGAGGGGAGAATTCATACTAATTGGCACACACAAGGCCACACCTTTAATAGAATAGTTCTAGTCTTTTAATTTTTCTATTTGCAATTAGAGTCTAAGGTGATCCAGATCCAGACTCATATGGGCTAACTAGAGGAGTTGCACTTAAGACTCTAATGTACTCCGTAAGGATGATTTAAACAGGCATCCGGAGATATTGATTCTTACCTTGTATGATCTATTTAAGTTTGTGTATGGAACTCTTAATTAGATATTAAATGTTTCCTTAAATTATGTTGTATGCATCTAAAACTTTATAGTGTTTTTTTTCCATGATCTTGAAAATTTTATTGAAAATCCTCGTGATTTACTAGTCATATACCACCAGCTAAATTGTGCCCAAAGCTTACATCTACAAGCGAAGCTTGTTATAGTCCATACCGACTCACATGAAAAGGTTACAAAGTTTAAACTTCAATAATATTATAATGCGATTGGTAATTTGGTGTGATGGAATATATAGACTAGTTTTGTACTTTCCCAATTCTATACTGGTAGATATATAACACTTATTTTGGGTGTATTCAAGTTATTAGATATAACTAATGAGTTATTAAGCAATTTTGTTTTCATGCCGGTAATATATTACTCCCTCCGTCCCCTTTTAAAGATCTCATTTAAAAACATAACACTATTCATAGTTTATGATTCCCATTCCGATTGCTCTCAATGTATAAGAAATAACATAGTTATGTGTGGTCTAGTTTTATTCGTCACAATAAGCACTTTAATAATATTAAAATTTTATAATTTTTGGAGTTGTATTATTAGAAATATTAATGAAACAAAACACGTCTCGGCGAGTTTGTCGTGTTGAAATTAGATCTTATTTAGGGATAGAGAGAGTAGTAGTTACTCCCTCCGTCCCCAAAAGTTCTTCTCACTTTTTTTCCGGCACTATTCATCGGTTAAGGGAATCTAGTTAATAACTTCCAATATATACGTAAAAGTATAGTCATTAGTGATCTTTTTTTATTCGTCTCAATAAATACTTTAAAAATATCAAAATTTTAAAATTTTTAGATGAATATATTTAGAGATACATACGATAAAAAACATGCATCAACAAATATGAAAAAAAAAACAGAAAACAATATGTACCTAATCTTATCTTTCTTATATACTATAATTTTAGCATTTGTTCAAAACAAAAAAAAATATTAATCACTACACAAAGACGATTAATAATTATATCTAAAGTAAATGAATAAAAAATAATAATAACAATGCTTCACCCATATACATAAGACCACATTTATTATGACATTAAAAACTTAACGACTTTTTTCCACATTTATTCAGGCGTTAGAGAACTTAACGACTTCCTCATCGTATGGATAGTTCAATCGATAAATATCTCTACATCAAGTGGAGAAATTCAAAGATTATCAGCGGGCACTACAAATTGAAAATCACGATTCTACAAATTGAGAATTACATGATATTGGTACATGCCAGGTTGACTGGTAAAAGCATCCAACGATGTTGTCAAGATAGATATTAAATTCGTTTCAAAATCATAGTTTTATCTCATAATTCCAATATATTGTTAATGGAATTGGTGTTATATAAGATTTTTATCAAATTGATTCAATTGTCTAAATTATTTTTATAGTAATATAAAAAATCAAAATATATTATTTATCACTTATGATTAATTTTTTTTATGAAAAATATCTAAAGGTTGTATTTTATATATTATTACAATGTTTGTATTATTGTATATACTTTCCAAAGATAGGATTATTTTTATTACAATTACCGAACAAAAGACATGTGCAACTCACAGGCTACAAACCTCTAGTCTAGTATAGTATATATAAAGTTAGGTGTTCTAAAATACAGTAAATACCCTATGAATGGATAATAATCAATCTAAAAACTACATCTAAAATAAAAGAATATAAATAACGATTCATGCATTATTATTCTAGGATTATAAAACTTTACGACTTCCTCCTGCATTTATTCTGGCATTATAGAACTGATGACTTCCTCCTTGGATGACTAATTCAATTTATAAATACCTCTATAATGGATAAATTCAAAGATTATCAACGAGCATGTAAAAATGAGATGGTTAATTCAAGAGTTCGATTCAGCTGCTCAGGTAATGGAATTGCGTATTGTGCCTTCACATGTTTAAATTGCATAATAGTCTAAATTCGTCAAAATTATTTATATAGTAACATAAAAATCAAAATATATCATTTATTACTTATGAAGAATTTGTTTAATGAATACAAATATGTATCGGTAATATTTTGTACATTATTAATAAGTTGGTGTTATTTTAATTACAATTGCTACACATACATGCTTCAAACCTCTAGTTTATGTAATTATTAGGTGTGTTCCAATTTATTAAATACCCACTTATTTGATGAATTAATTCTACTTTCAAAACAATATAAATACGCCCTTTATACCCAATGAATTTTAAAATCTAATCAGTTTAAATAAATTGTGTGTGATGTGGCAAAATAATAAATACACATGGAATTCTAAAACATAATTAGGTCAAAGAAGTTTAAAAGTAATTAAATCTTATAGAATATATTGTGTGAAAAGTTTTATACACTTTTAAAGTTGTAAAAGCGCTTCTATTATGGTAAAATGGTATTATAATGACATTTACCAAACAATCCCTAGATGATAGATCGTCTATTAAGAAAATATTTTTCAATACACATTTATATAATTATTCTTAGTTAGTTATAAACTTATTAAAAGATATGTTTCTCTTTGGTTTTACATAAGCTATATTAGAATCACTATGAGTCTAATTCTACATGCCTTTTACGTATTATCCTTTTTTCTCATATACACCTTGCTTACTGTTTCTTGTCTATTAAACATTTTAATACATAAAATTATGAAATCATATTAGAAAAATAGAGCTTTAGAATCATTTATCTGTGGAGATCAAATTTTCCACAGATTTGATTTATGGGAATGTCAATGCATATGATGTAACTAATCGATATTTCCTAGATATATCTTAAATGATATATAGAGATTTAGAGAGTAGAGAAATCTGGATTTAGTATATAGTGCAAATACGTCCATAACATACTTAGGTAGATTGAAAACTTAGATATTAGAGACTAAAATATATTAGTACAATAAATATAATGGTGTACCTTCAATAAAACGTACATATGAATTAAGTTAACAAAAATATATTACAAAGTATACCGTTTTTCACTATTTTATAAAGTACTACAACGATTGATAGATAGAATGGTCTGTGCAAAGCACAGGTTGTGAACGCTATTATCTTATCTTATTATCTTGGTGGATATATAACAATAAGTATAGAACGGTTTGTTTAAGTTATTAGATATAACTAATGAGATATTAAGCAGTTTTTTCCATGCTGGTAATAGATTAGTAGTTAGTTATGTGCTCACACAATAAAAAACATCAAAGTCACGACTTACGTTGATTTTATTTTGATTTGGCCATCCATGACATCCATCTCAAAGTCACGGCTTTCATTACACCAGATGCACAATGACATTCACTTTGTTTGGCTACCCTTCTGCCAATAAACATAGTCAACAACATGTGCGGATTTATATCCCTCCTCCGACATAGATGACCGACTCATTTAGAGGGGGAGCCATACTAATCGACAAACACGAGGCCACACCTTTCATAGGATAATTAAGGTCTTTTAATCTTCATATTATCAAAGGGAGTCTAAGATGATCCAAATCCACACTCATATGGAATAATTAGAGGAGTTACATTTGAGACTTTAATATTATTTATAAGTATGATTTAAAAACGCATCCATAGATTCTAAGTGTGTATGGTTTATTCAAGTGTATGCATGGGAGTCTTATTTAGATGTTAAATGTTCCCTTAATTATGTTGTATGCATCTAAAACCTTATAGTTTTTTCCCCCGATTATTTTGTAAATATCAATGAAAATGCTCGGGATATACTAGTTATATACCACCGGTTAGACTATGACAAAAGCTTACATCTATAAGCGAGAGGTGGGTTCCGGTGTGAAGTGCCCTTATGGTGTGAAATGTGAAAAATGTTGAGCTATTAGATTAGAAAATGGAGGGCTGAGATTAAAATATGGTTTTTAATGAATCCACGCGGTGACATTTTTGTAATTAATGATGAACTTTTTTTTTTACGTTTCTGAGTGATTTTTTTATCCCCTTAAAACTGAACGATTGCGTGTTATATGTGAACATTAGCATGTTATATGTGTACCCGAGAAACTTCACATTTCACACTATAAGAATACTTCACATCGGATCCTTATTCCTACAAGCGAAGCATGTTATAGTCCAT
>NW_027366484.1:0-71321 GCF_046119375.1 Phyllobates terribilis
TCCTAGCATGATGATAAAGAAGATTCAAAGAGAGTGAGATGCCAGCTCCTTTCATTCAGTCAGTAGCTTCAACATTTCTGGTATATGAAAAACATGGTTTTCAATGGCAAAAATCAATGAATATTGTAAATGCACAAACAGTAATATCTCCACATTGCAAGGTGCAATTCTGAAATTTTTAGCTTTTTCCTGTTAATCCTAGCATGATAAAGAAGATTCAAAGAGAGTGAGATGCCAGCTCCTTTTCATTCAGTCAGTAGCTTCAAACATTTCTGGTATATGAAAAACATGTTTTTCAATGGCAAAAATCAATGAATATTGTAAATGCACAACTAGTAATATCTCCACATTGCAAGGTGCAATTCTGAAATTTTTTGCTTTTTCCTGCTAATCCTAGCATGATAAAGAAGATTCAAAGAGAGTGAGATGCCAGCTCCTTTCATTCAGTCAGTAGCTTCAAACATTTCTGGTATATGAAAAACATGTTTTTCAATGGCAAAAATCAATGAATATTGTAAATGCACAAACAGTAATATCTCCACATTGCACGGTGCAATTCTGAAATTTTTAGCTTTTTCCTGTTAATCCTAGCATGATAAAGAAGATTCAAAGAGAGTGAGATGCCAGCTCCTTTCATTCAGTCAGTAGCTTCAAACATTTCTGGTATATGAAAAACATGTTTTTCAATGGCAAAAATCAATGAATATTGTAAATGCACAAACAGTATATCTCCACATTGCAAGGTGCAATTCTGAAATTTTTTGCTTTTTCCTGCTAATCCTAGCATGATAAAGAAGATTCAAAGAGAAGTGAGATGCCAGCTCCTTTCATTCAGTCAGTAGCTTCAAACATTTCTGGTATATGAAAAACATGTTTTTCAATGGCAAAAATCAATGAATATTGTAAATGCACAAACAGTAATATCTCCACATTGCACGGTGCAATTCTGAAATTTTTAGCTTTTTCCTGTTAATCCTAGCATGATAAAGAAGATTCAAAGAGAGTGAGATGCCAGCTCCTTTCATTCAGTCAGTAGCTTCAAACATTTCTGGTATATGAAAAACATGTTTTTCAATGGCAAAAATCAATGAATATTGTAAATGCACAAACAGTAATATCTCCACATTGCAAGGTGCAATTCTGAAATTTTTTGCTTTTTCCTGCTAATCCTAGCATGATAAAGAAGATTCAAAGAGAGTGAGATGCCAGCTTCCTTTCATTCAGTCAGTAGCTTCAAACATTTCTGGTATATGAAAAACATGTTTTTCAATGGCAAAAATCAATGAATATTGTAAATGCACAAACAGTAATATCTCCACATTGCACGGTGCAATTCTGAAATTTTTAGCTTTTTCCTGTTAATCCTAGCATGATAAAGAAGATTCAAAGAGAGTGAGATGCCAGCTCCTTTCATTCAGTCAGTAGCTTCAAACATTTCTGGTATATGAAAAACATGTTTTTCAATGGCAAAAATCAATGAATATTGTAAAATGCACAAACAGTAATATCTCCACATTGCAAGGTGCAATTCTGAAATTTTTTGCTTTTTCCTGCTAATCCTAGCATGATAAAGAAGATTCAAAGAGAGTGAGATGCCAGCTCCTTTCATTCAGTCAGTAGCTTCTAAACATTTCTGGTATATGAAAAACATGTTTTTCAATGGCAAAAATCAATGAATATTGTAAATGCACAAACAGTAATATCTCCAACATTGCACGGTGCAATTCTGAAATTTTTAGCTTTTTCCTGTTAATCCTAGCATGATAAAGAAGATTCAAAGAGAGTGAGATGCCAGCTCCTTTCATTCAGTCAGTAGCTTCCAACATTTCTGGTATATGAAAAACGTTTTTCAATGGCAAAAAATCAATGAATATTGTAAAATGCACAAACAGTAATATCTCCACATTGCAAGGTGCAATTCTGAAATTTTTTGCTTTTTTCCTGCTAATCCTAGCATGATAAAGAAGATTCAAAAGAGAGTGAGATGCCAGCTCCTTTCATTCAGTCAGTAGCTTCAAACATTTCTGGTATATGAAAAAATGTTTTTCAATGGCAAAAATCAATGAATATTGTAAATGCACAAACAGTAATATCTCCACATTGCACGGTGCAATTCTGAAATTTTTAGCTTTTTCCCTGTTAATCCTAGCATGATAAAGAAGATTCAAAGAGAGTGAGATGCCAGCTCTTTCATTCAGTCAGTAGCTTCAAACATTTCTGGTATATGAAAACATGTTTTTCAATGGCAAAAATCAATGAATATTGTAAATGCACAAACAGTAATATCTCCACATTGCAAGGTGCAATTCTGAAATTTTTTGCTTTTTCCTGCTAATCCTAGCATGATAAAGAAGATTCAAAGAGAGTGAGATGCCAGCTCCTTTCATTCAGTCAGTAGCTTCAAACATTTCTGGTATATGAAAAACATGTTTTTCAATGGCAAAAATCAATGAATATTGTAAATGCACAAACAGTAATATCTCCACATTGCAAGGTGCAATTCTGAAATTTTTTGCTTTTTCCTGTTAATCCTAGCATGATAAAGAAGATTCAAAAGAGAGTGAGATGCCAGCTCCTTTCATTCAGTCAGTAGCTTCAAACATTTCTGGTATATGAAAACATGTTTTTCAATGGCAAAAATCAATGAATATTGTAAATGCACAAACAGTAATATCTCCACATTGCAAGGTGCAATTCTGAATTTTTTGCTTTTTCCTGCTAATCCTAGCATGATAAAGAAGATTCAAAGAGAGTGAGATGCCAGCTCCTTTCATTCAGTCAGTAGCTTCAAACATTTCTGGTATATGAAAAACATGTTTTTCAATGG
Organism: Phyllobates terribilis; assembly: GCF_046119375.1. NCBI lineage: Eukaryota > Metazoa > Chordata > Amphibia > Anura > Dendrobatidae > Phyllobates > Phyllobates terribilis. The sequence goes on from NW_027366484.1 coordinate 2,828, forward strand.
CAAAAATCAATGAATATTGTAAATGCACAAAACAGTAATATCTCCACATTGCACGGTGCAATTCTGAAATATTTAGCTTTTTCCTGTTAATCCTAGCATGATAAAGAAGATTCAAAGAGAGTGAGATGCCAGCTCCTTTCATTCAGTCAGTAGCTTCAAACATTTCTGGTATATGAAAAACATGTTTTTCAATGGCAAAAATCAATGAATATTGTAAATGCACAAACAGTAATATCTCCACATTGCAAGGTGCAATTCTGAAATTTTTTGCTTTTTCCTGCTAATCCTAGCATGATAAAGAAGATTCAAAGAGAGTGAGATGCCAGCTCCTTTCATTCAGTCAGTAGCTTCAAACATTTCTGGTATATGAAAAACATGTTTTTCAATGGCAAAAATCAATGAATATTGTAAATGCACAAACAGTAATATCTCCACATTGCACGGTGCAATTCTGAAATTTTTAGCTTTTTCCTGTTAATCCTAGCATGATAAAGAAGATTCAAAGAGAGTGAGATGCCAGCTCCTTTCATTCAGTCAGTAGCTTCAAACATTTCTGGTATATGAAAAACATGTTTTTCAATGGCAAAAATCAATGAATATTGTAAATGCACAAACAGTAATATCTCCACATTGCAAGGTGCAATTCTGAAATTTTTTGCTTTTTCCTGCTAATCCTAGCATGATAAAGAAGATTCAAAGAGAGTGAGATGCCAGCTCCTTTCATTCAGTCAGTAGCTTCAAACATTTCTGGTATATGAAAAACATGTTTTTCAATGGCAAAAATCAATGAATATTGTAAATGCACAAACAGTAATATCTCCACATTGCAAGGTGCAATTCTGAAATTTTTTGCTTTTTCCTGTTAATCCTAGCATGATAAAGAAGATTCAAAGAGAGTGAGATGCCAGCTCCTTTCATTCAGTCAGTAGCTTCAAACATTTCTGGTATATGAAAAACATGTTTTTCAATGGCAAAAATCAATGAATATTGTAAATGCACAAACAGTAATATCTCCACATTGCAAGGTGCAATTCTGAAATTTTTTGCTTTTTCCTGCTAATCCTAGCATGATAAAGAAGATTCAAAGAGAGTGAGATGCCAGCTCCTTTCATTCAGTCAGTAGCTTCAAACATTTCTGGTATATGAAAAACATGTTTTTCAATGGCAAAAATCAATGAATATTGTAAATGCACAAACAGTAATATCTCCACATTGCACGGTGCAAATCTGAAATATTTTAGCTTTTTCCTGTTAATCCTAGCATGATAAAGAAGATTCAAAGAGAGTGAGATGCCAGCTCCTTTCATTCAGTCAGTAGCTTCAAACATTTCTGGTATATGAAAAACATGTTTTTCAATGGCAAAAATCAATGAATATTGTAAATGCACAAACAGTAATATCTCCACATTGCAAGGTGCAATTCTGAAATTTTTGCTTTTTCCTGCTAATCCTAGCATGATAAAGAAAGATTCAAAGAGAGTGAGATGCCAGCTCCTTTCATTCAGTCAGTAGCTTCAAACATTTCTGGTATATGAAAAACATGTTTTTCAATGGCAAAAATCAATGAATACTGTAAATGCACAAACAGTAATATCTCCACATTGCAAGGTGCAATTCTGAAATTTTTTGCTTTTTCCTGTTAATCCTAGCATGATAAAGAAGATTCAAAGAGAGTGAGATGCCAGCTCCTTTCATTCAGTCAGTAGCTTCAAACATTTTCTGGTATATGAAAAACATGTTTTTCAATGGCAAAAATCAATGAATATTGTAAATGCACAAACAGTAATATCTCCACATTGCAAGGTGCAATTCTGAAATTTTTTGCTTTTTCCTGCTAATCCTAGCATGATAAAGAAGATTCAAAGAGAGTGAGATGCCAGCTCCTTTCATTCAGTCAGTAGCTTCAAACATTTCTGGTATATGAAAACGTTTTTCAATGGCAAAATCAATGAATATTGTAAATGCACAAACAGTAATATCTCCACATTGCAAGGTGCAATTCTGAAATTTTTTGCTTTTTCCTGCTAATCCTAGCATGATAAAGAAGATTCAAAGAGAGTGAGATGCCAGCTCCTTTCATTCAGTCAGTAGCTTCAAACATTTCTGGTATATGAAAAACATGTTTTTCAATGGCAAAAATCAATGAATATTGTAAATGCACAAACAGTAATATCTCCACATTGCAAGGTGCAATTCTGAAATTTTTAGCTTTTTCCTGTTAATCCTAGCATGATAAAGAAGATTCAAAGAGAGTGAGATGCCAGCTCCTTTCATTCAGTCAGTAGCTTCAAACATTTCTGGTATATGAAAAACATGTTTTTCAATGGCAAAAATCAATGAATATTGTAAATGCACAAACAGTAATATCTCCACATTGCAAGGTGCAATTCTGAAATTTTTTGCTTTTTCCTGCTAATCCTAGCATGATAAAGAAGATTCAAAGAGAGTGAGATGCCAGCTCCTTTCATTCAGTCAGTAGCTTCAAACATTTCTGGTATATGAAAAACATGTTTTTCAATGGCAAAAATCAATGAATATTGTAAATGCACAAACAGTAATGTAATATCTCCACATTGCAAGGTGCAATTCTGAAATTTTTTGCTTTTTCCTGTTAATCCTAGCATGATAAAGAAGATTCAAAGAGAGTGAGATGCCAGCTCCTTTCATTCAGTCAGTAGCTTCAAACATTTCTGGTATATGAAAAACATGTTTTTCAATGGCAAAAATCAATGAATATTGTAAATGCACAAACAGTAATATCTCCACATTGCAAGGTGCAATTCTGAAATTTTTTGCTTTTTCCTGCTAATCCTAGCATGATAAAGAAGATTCAAAGAGAGTGAGATGCCAGCTCCTTTCATTCAGTCAGTAGCTTCAAACATTTCTGGTATATGAAAAACATGTTTTTCAATGGCAAAAATCAATGAATATTGTAAATGCACAAACAGTAATATCTCCACATTGCACGGTGCAATTCTGAAATATTTAGCTTTTTCCTGTTAATCCTAGCATGATAAAGAAGATTCAAAGAGAGTGAGATGCCAGCTCCTTTCATTCAGTCAGTAGCTTCAAACATTTCTGGTATATGAAAAACATGTTTTTCAATGGCAAAAATCAATGAATATTGTAAATGCACAAACAGTAATATCTCCACATTGCAAGGTGCAATTCTGAAATTTTTTGCTTTTTCCTGCTAATCCTAGCATGATAAAGAAGATTCAAAGAGAGTGAGATGCCAGCTCCTTTCATTCAGTCAGTAGCTTCAAACATTTCTGGTATATGAAAAACATGTTTTTCAATGGCAAAAATCAATGAATACTGTAAATGCACAAACAGTAATATCTCCACATTGCAAGGTGCAATTCTGAAATTTTTTGCTTTTTCCTGTTAATCCTAGCATGATAAAGAAGATTCAAAGAGAGTGAGATGCCAGCTCCTTTCATTCAGTCAGTAGCTTCAAACATTTCTGGTATATGAAAAACATGTTTTTCAATGGCAAAAATCAATGAATATTGTAAATGCACAAACAGTAATATCTCCACATTGCAAGGTGCAATTCTGAAATTTTTTGCTTTTTCCTGCTAATCCTAGCATGATAAAGAAGATTCAAAGAGAGTGAGATGCCAGCTCCTTTCATTCAGTCAGTAGCTTCAAACATTTCTGGTATATGAAAAACATGTTTTTCAATGGCAAAAATCAATGAATATTGTAAATGCACAAACAGTAATATCTCCACATTGCACGGTGCAATTCTGAAATTTTTAGCTTTTTCCTGTTAATCCTAGCATGATAAAGAAGATTCAAAGAGAGTGAGATGCCAGCTCCTTTCATTCAGTCAGTAGCTTCAAACATTTCTGGTATATGAAAAACATGTTTTTCAATGGCAAAAATCAATGAATATTGTAAATGCACAAACAGTAATATCTCCACATTGCAAGGTGCAATTCTGAAATTTTTTGCTTTTTCCTGCTAATCCTAGCATGATAAAGAAGATTCAAAGAGAGTGAGATGCCAGCTCCTTTCATTCAGTCAGTAGCTTCAAACATTTCTGGTATATGAAAAACATGTTTTTCAATGGCAAAAATCAATGAATATTGTAAATGCACAAACAGTAATATCTCCACATTGCAAGGTGCAATTCTGAAATTTTTTGCTTTTTCCTGTTAATCCTAGCATGATAAAGAAGATTCAAAGAGAGTGAGATGCCAGCTCCTTTCATTCAGTCAGTAGCTTCAAACATTTCTGGTATATGAAAAACGTTTTTCAATGGCAAAAATCAATGAATATCGTAAATGCACAAACAGTAATATCTCCACATTGCAAGGTGCAATTCTGAAATTTTTTGCTTTTTCCTGCTAATCCTAGCATGATAAAGAAGATTCAAAGAGAGTGAGATGCCAGCTCCTTTCATTCAGTCAGTAGCTTCAAACATTTCTGGTATATGAAAAACATGTTTTTCAATGGCAAAAATCAATGAATATTGTAAATGCACAAACAGTAATATCTCCACATTGCACGGTGCAATTCTGAAATTTTTAGCTTTTTCCTGTTAATCCTAGCATGATAAAGAAGATTCAAAGAGAGTGAGATGCCAGCTCCTTTCATTCAGTCAGTAGCTTCAAACATTTCTGGTATATGAAAAACATGTTTTTCAATGGCAAAAATCAATGAATATTGTAAATGCACAAACAGTAATATCTCCACATTGCAAGGTGCAATTCTGAAATTTTTTGCTTTTTCCTGCTAATCCTAGCATGATAAAGAAGATTCAAAGAGAGTGAGATGCCAGCTCCTTTCATTCAGTCAGTAGCTTCAAACATTTCTGGTATATGAAAAACATGTTTTTCAATGGCAAAAATCAATGAATATTGTAAATGCACAAACAGTAATATCTCCACATTGCACGGTGCAATTCTGAAATTTTTAGCTTTTTCCTGTTAATCCTAGCATGATAAAGAAGATTCAAAGAGAGTGAGATGCCAGCTCCTTTCATTCAGTCAGTAGCTTCAAACATTTCTGGTATATGAAAAACATGTTTTTCAATGGCAAAAATCAATGAATATTGTAAATGCACAAACAGTAATATCTCCACATTGCAAGGTGCAATTCTGAAATTTTTTGCTTTTTCCTGCTAATCCTAGCATGATAAAGAAGATTCAAAGAGAGTGAGATGCCAGCTCCTTTCATTCAGTCAGTAGCTTCAAACATTTCTGGTATATGAAAAACATGTTTTTCAATGGCAAAAATCAATGAATATTGTAAATGCACAAACAGTAATATCTCCACATTGCAAGGTGCAATTCTGAAATTTTTAGCTTTTTCCTGTTAATCCTAGCATGATAAAGAAGATTCAAAGAGAGTGAGATGCCAGCTCCTTTCATTCAGTCAGTAGCTTCAAACATTTCTGGTATATGAAAAACATGTTTTTCAATGGCAAAAATCAATGAATATTGTAAATGCACAAACAGTAATATCTCCACATTGCAAGGTGCAATTCTGAAATTTTTTGCTTTTTCCTGCTAATCCTAGCATGATAAAGAAGATTCAAAGAGAGTGAGATGCCAGCTCCTTTCATTCAGTCAGTAGCTTCAAACATTTCTGGTATATGAAAAACATGTTTTTCAATGGCAAAAATCAATGAATATTGTAAATGCACAAACAGTAATATCTCCACATTGCACGGTGCAATTCTGAAATTTTTAGCTTTTTCCTGTTAATCCTAGCATGATAAAGAAGATTCAAAGAGAGTGAGATGCCAGCTCCTTTCATTCAGTCAGTAGCTTCAAACATTTCTGGTATATGAAAAACATGTTTTTCAATGGCAAAAATCAATGAATATTGTAAATGCACAAACAGTAATATCTCCACATTGCAAGGTGCAATTCTGAATTTTTTTGCTTTTTCCTGTTAATCCTAGCATGATAAAGAAGATTCAAAGAGAGTGAGATGCCAGCTCCTTTCATTCAGTCAGTAGCTTCAAACATTTCTGGTATATGAAAAACATGTTTTTCAATGGCAAAAATCAATGAATATTGTAAATGCACAAATAGTAATATCTCCACATTGCAAGGTGCAATTCTGAAATTTTTTGCTTTTTCCTGCTAATCCTAGCATGATAAAGAAGATTCAAAGAGAGTGAGATGCCAGCTCCTTTCATTCAGTCAGTAGCTTCAAACATTTCTGGTATATGAAAAACATGTTTTTCAATGGCAAAAATCAATGAATATTGTAAATGCACAAACAGTAATATCTCCACATTGCACGGTGCAATTCTGAAATTTTTAGCTTTTTCCTGTTAATCCTAGCATGATAAAGAAGATTCAAAGAGAGTGAGATGCCAGCTCCTTTCATTCAGTCAGTAGCTTCAAACATTTCTGGTATATGAAAAACATGTTTTTCAATGGCAAAAATCAATGAATATTGTAAATGCACAAACAGTAATATCTCCACATTGCAAGGTGCAATTCTGAAATTTTTTGCTTTTTCCTGCTAATCCTAGCATGATAAAGAAGATTCAAAGAGAGTGAGATGCCAGCTCCTTTCATTCAGTCAGTAGCTTCAAACATTTCTGGTATATGAAAAACATGTTTTTCAATGGCAAAAATCAATGAATATTGTAAATGCACAAACAGTAATATCTCCACATTGCACGGTGCAATTCTGAAATTTTTAGCTTTTTCCTGTTAATCCTAGCATGATAAAGAAGATTCAAAGAGAGTGAGATGCCAGCTCCTTTCATTCAGTCAGTAGCTTCAAACATTTCTGGTATATGAAAAACATGTTTTTCAATGGCAAAAATCAATGAATATTGTAAATGCACAAACAGTAATATCTCCACATTGCAAGGTGCAATTCTGAAATTTTTTGCTTTTTCCTGCTAATCCTAGCATGATAAAGAAGATTCAAAGAGAGTGAGATGCCAGCTCCTTTCATTCAGTCAGTAGCTTCAAACATTTCTGGTATATGAAAAACATGTTTTTCAATGGCAAAAATCAATGAATATTGTAAATGCACAAACAGTAATATCTCCACATTGCACGGTGCAATTCTGAAATTTTTAGCTTTTTCCTGTTAATCCTAGCATGATAAAGAAGATTCAAAGAGAGTGAGATGCCAGCTCCTTTCATTCAGTCAGTAGCTTCAAACATTTCTGGTATATGAAAAACATGTTTTTCAATGGCAAAAATCAATGAATATTGTAAATGCACAAACAGTAATATCTCCACATTGCAAGGTGCAATTCTGAAATTTTTTGCTTTTTCCTGTTAATCCTAGCATGATAAAGAAGATTCAAAGAGAGTGAGATGCCAGCTCCTTTCATTCAGTCAGTAGCTTCAAACATTTCTGGTATATGAAAAACATGTTTTTCAATGGCAAAAATCAATGAATATTGTAAATGCACAAACAGTAATATCTCCACATTGCACGGTGCAATTCTGAAATTTTTAGCTTTTTCCTGTTAATCCTAGCATGATAAAGAAGATTCAAAGAGAGTGAGATGCCAGCTCCTTTCATTCAGTCAGTAGCTTCAAACATTTCTGGTATATGAAAAACGTTTTTCAATGGCAAAAATCAATGAATATTGTAAATGCACAAACAGTAATATCTCCACATTGCAAGGTGCAATTCTGAAATTTTTTGCTTTTTCCTGCTAATCCTAGCATGATAAAGAAGATTCAAAGAGAGTGAGATGCCAGCTCCTTTCATTCAGTCAGTAGCTTCAAACATTTCTGGTATATGAAAAACATGTTTTTCAATGGCAAAAATCAATGAATATTGTAAATGCACAAACAGTAATATCTCCACATTGCAAGGTGCAATTCTGAAATTTTTAGCTTTTTCCTGTTAATCCTAGCATGATAAAGAAGATTCAAAGAGAGTGAGATGCCAGCTCCTTTCATTCAGTCAGTAGCTTCAAACATTTCTGGTATATGAAAAACATGTTTTTCAATGGCAAAAATCAATGAATATTGTAAATGCACAAACAGTAATATCTCCACATTGCAAGGTGCAATTCTGAAATTTTTTGCTTTTTCCTGCTAATCCTAGCATGATAAAGAAGATTCAAAGAGAGTGAGATGCCAGCTCCTTTCATTCAGTCAGTAGCTTCAAACATTTCTGGTATATGAAAAACATGTTTTTCAATGGCAAAAATCAATGAATATTGTAAATGCACAAACAGTAATATCTCCACATTGCACGGTGCAATTCTGAAATTTTTAGCTTTTTCCTGTTAATCCTAGCATGATAAAGAAGATTCAAAGAGAGTGAGATGCCAGCTCCTTTCATTCAGTCAGTAGCTTCAAACATTTCTGGTATATGAAAAACATGTTTTTCAATGGCAAAAATCAATGAATATTGTAAATGCACAAACAGTAATATCTCCACATTGCAAGGTGCAATTCTGAAATTTTTTGCTTTTTCCTGCTAATCCTAGCATGATAAAGAAGATTCAAAGAGAGTGAGATGCCAGCTCCTTTCATTCAGTCAGTAGCTTCAAACATTTCTGGTATATGAAAAACATGTTTTTCAATGGCAAAAATCAATGAATATTGTAAATGCACAAACAGTAATATCTCCACATTGCAAGGTGCAATTCTGAAATTTTTAGCTTTTTCCTGTTAATCCTAGCATGATAAAGAAGATTCAAAGAGAGTGAGATGCCAGCTCCTTTCATTCAGTCAGTAGCTTCAAACATTTCTGGTATATGAAAAACATGTTTTTCAATGGCAAAAATCAATGAATATTGTAAATGCACAAACAGTAATATCTCCACATTGCAAGGTGCAATTCTGAAATTTTTTGCTTTTTCCTGCTAATCCTAGCATGATAAAGAAGATTCAAAGAGAGTGAGATGCCAGCTCCTTTCATTCAGTCAGTAGCTTCAAACATTTCTGGTATATGAAAAACATGTTTTTCAATGGCAAAAATCAATGAATATTGTAAATGCACAAACAGTAATATCTCCACATTGCACGGTGCAATTCTGAAATTTTTAGCTTTTTCCTGTTAATCCTAGCATGATAAAGAAGATTCAAAGAGAGTGAGATGCCAGCTCCTTTCATTCAGTCAGTAGCTTCAAACATTTCTGGTATATGAAAAACATGTTTTTCAATGGCAAAAATCAATGAATATTGTAAATGCACAAACAGTAATATCTCCACATTGCAAGGTGCAATTCTGAAATTTTTTGCTTTTTCCTGTTAATCCTAGCATGAATAAGAAGATTCAAAGAGAGTGAGATGCCAGCTCCTTTCATTCAGTCAGTAGCTTCAAACATTTCTGGTATATGAAAAACATGTTTTTCAATGGCAAAAATCAATGAATATTGTAAATGCACAAATAGTAATATCTCCACATTGCAAGGTGCAATTCTGAAATTTTTTGCTTTTTCCTGCTAATCCTAGCATGATAAAGAAGATTCAAAGAGAGTGAGATGCCAGCTCCTTTCATTCAGTCAGTAGCTTCAAACATTTCTGGTATATGAAAAACATGTTTTTCAATGGCAAAAATCAATGAATATTGTAAATGCACAAACAGTAATATCTCCACATTGCACGGTGCAATTCTGAAATTTTTAGCTTTTTCCTGTTAATCCTAGCATGATAAAGAAGATTCAAAGAGAGTGAGATGCCAGCTCCTTTCATTCAGTCAGTAGCTTCAAACATTTCTGGTATATGAAAAACATGTTTTTCAATGGCAAAAATCAATGAATATTGTAAATGCACAAACAGTAATATCTCCACATTGCAAGGTGCAATTCTGAAATTTTTTGCTTTTTCCTGCTAATCCTAGCATGATAAAGAAGATTCAAAGAGAGTGAGATGCCAGCTCCTTTCATTCAGTCAGTAGCTTCAAACATTTCTGGTATATGAAAAACATGTTTTTCAATGGCAAAAATCAATGAATATTGTAAATGCACAAACAGTAATATCTCCACATTGCACGGTGCAATTCTGAAATTTTTAGCTTTTTCCTGTTAATCCTAGCATGATAAAGAAGATTCAAAGAGAGTGAGATGCCAGCTCCTTTCATTCAGTCAGTAGCTTCAAACATTTCTGGTATATGAAAAACATGTTTTTCAATGGCAAAAATCAATGAATATTGTAAATGCACAAACAGTAATATCTCCACATTGCAAGGTGCAATTCTGAAATTTTTTGCTTTTTCCTGCTAATCCTAGCATGATAAAGAAGATTCAAAGAGAGTGAGATGCCAGCTCCTTTCATTCAGTCAGTAGCTTCAAACATTTCTGGTATATGAAAAACATGTTTTTCAATGGCAAAAATCAATGAATATTGTAAATGCACAAACAGTAATATCTCCACATTGCACGGTGCAATTCTGAAATTTTTAGCTTTTTCCTGTTAATCCTAGCATGATAAAGAAGATTCAAAGAGAGTGAGATGCCAGCTCCTTTCATTCAGTCAGTAGCTTCAAACATTTCTGGTATATGAAAAACATGTTTTTCAATGGCAAAAATCAATGAATATTGTAAATGCACAAACAGTAATATCTCCACATTGCAAGGTGCAATTCTGAAATTTTTTGCTTTTTCCTGTTAATCCTAGCATGATAAAGAAGATTCAAAGAGAGTGAGATGCCAGCTCCTTTCATTCAGTCAGTAGCTTCAAACATTTCTGGTATATGAAAAACATGTTTTTCAATGGCAAAAATCAATGAATATTGTAAATGCACAAATAGTAATATCTCCACATTGCAAGGTGCAATTCTGAAATTGTTTGCTTTTTCCTGCTAATCCTAGCATGATAAAGAAGATTCAAAGAGAGTGAGATGCCAGCTCCTTTCATTCAGTCAGTAGCTTCAAACATTTCTGGTATATGAAAAACATGTTTTTCAATGGCAAAAATCAATGAATATTGTAAATGCACAAACAGTAATATCTCCACATTGCACGGTGCAATTCTGAAATTTTTAGCTTTTTCCTGTTAATCCTAGCATGATGAAGATTCAAAGAGAGTGAGATGCCAGCTCCTTTCATTCAGTCAGTAGCTTCAAACATTTCTGGTATATGAAAAACATGTTTTTCAATGGCAAAAATCAATGAATATTGTAAATGCACAAACAGTAATATCTCCACATTGCAAGGTGCAATTCTGAAATTTTTTGCTTTTTCCTGCTAATCCTAGCATGATAAAGAAGATTCAAAGAGAGTGAGATGCCAGCTCCTTTCATTCAGTCAGTAGCTTCAAACATTTCTGGTATATGAAAAACATGTTTTTCAATGGCAAAAATCAATGAATATTGTAAATGCACAAACAGTAATATCTCCACATTGCACGGTGCAATTCTGAAATTTTTAGCTTTTTCCTGTTAATCCTAGCATGATAAAGAAGATTCAAAGAGAGTGAGATGCCAGCTCCTTTCATTCAGTCAGTAGCTTCAAACATTTCTGGTATATGAAAAACATGTTTTTCAATGGCAAAAATCAATGAATATTGTAAATGCACAAACAGTAATATCTCCACATTGCACGGTGCAATTCTGAAATTTTTAGCTTTTTCCTGTTAATCCTAGCATGATAAAGAAGATTCAAAGAGAGTGAGATGCCAGCTCCTTTCATTCAGTCAGTAGCTTCAAACATTTCTGGTATATGAAAAACATGTTTTTCAATGGCAAAAATCAATGAATATTGTAAATGCACAAACAGTAATATCTCCACATTGCAAGGTGCAATTCTGAAATATTTTGCTTTTTCCTGTTAATCCTAGCATGATAAAGAAGATTCAAAGAGAGTGAGATGCCAGCTCCTTTCATTCAGTCAGTAGCTTCAAACATTTCTGGTATATGAAAAACATGTTTTTCAATGGCAAAAATCAATGAATATTGTAAATGCACAAACAGTAATATCTCCATATTGCAAGGTGCAATTCTGAAATTTTTTGCTTTTTCCTGCTAATCCTAGCATGATAAAGAAGATTCAAAGAGAGTGAGATGCCAGCTCCTTTCATTCAGTCAGTAGCTTCAAACATTTCTGGTATATGAAAAACATGTTTTTCAATGGCAAAAATCAATGAATATTGTAAATGCACAAACAGTAATATCTCCACATTGCACGGTGCAATTCTGAAATTTTTAGCTTTTTCCTGTTAATCCTAGCATGATAAAGAAGATTCAAAGAGAGTGAGATGCCAGCTCCTTTCATTCTGTCAGTAGCTTCAAACATTTCTGGTATATGAAAAACATGTTTTTCAATGGCAAAAATCAATGAATATTGTAAATGCACAAACAGTAATATCTCCACATTGCAAGGTGAAATTCTGAAATTTTTTGCTTTTTCCTGCTAATCCTAGCATGATAAAGAAGATTCAAAGAGAGTGAGATGCCAGCTCCTTTCATTCAGTCAGTAGCTTCAAACATTTCTGGTATATGAAAAACATGTTTTTCAATGGCAAAAATCAATGAATATTGTAAATGCACAAACAGTAATATCTCCACATTGCACGGTGCAATTCTGAAATTTTTAGCTTTTTCCTGTTAATCCTAGCATGATAAAGAAGATTCAAAGAGAGTGAGATGCCAGCTCCTTTCATTCAGTCAGTAGCTTCAAACATTTCTGGTATATGAAAAACATGTTTTTCAATGGCAAAAATCAATGAATATTGTAAATGCACAAACAGTAATATCTCCACATTGCAAGGTGCAATTCTGAAATTTTTTGCTTTTTCCTGTTAATCCTAGCATGATAAAGAAGATTCAAAGAGAGTGAGATGCCAGCTCCTTTCATTCAGTCAGTAGCTTCAAACATTTCTGGTATATGAAAAACATGTTTTTCAATGGCAAAAATCAATGAATATTGTAAATGCACAAACAGTAATATCTCCACATTGCAAGGTGCAATTCTGAAATTTTTTGCTTTTTCCTGCTAATCCTAGCATGATAAAGAAGATTCAAAGAGAGTGAGATGCCAGCTCCTTTCATTCAGTCAGTAGCTTCAAACATTTCTGGTATATGAAAAACATGTTTTTCAATGGCAAAAATCAATGAATATTGTAAATGCACAAACAGTAATATCTCCACATTGCACGGTGCAATTCTGAAATTTTTAGCTTTTTCCTGTTAATCCTAGCATGATAAAGAAGATTCAAAGAGAGTGAGATGCCAGCTCCTTTCATTCAGTCAGTAGCTTCAAACATTTCTGGTATATGAAAAACTTGTTTTTCAATGGCAAAAATCAATGAATTTTGTAAATGCACAAACAGTAATATCTCCACATTGCAAGGTGCAATTCTGAAATTTTTTGCTTTTTCCTGCTAATCCTAGCATGATAAAGAAGATTCAAAGAGAGTGAGATGCCAGCTCCTTTCATTCAGTCAGTAGCTTCAAACATTTCTGGTATATGAAAAACGTTTTTCAATGGCAAAAATCAATGAATATTGTAAATGCACAAACAGTAATATCTCCACATTGCACGGTGCAATTCTGAAATTTTTAGCTTTTTCCTGTTAATCCTAGCATGATAAAGAAGATTCAAAGAGAGTGAGATGCCAGCTCCTTTCATTCAGTCAGTAGCTTCAAACATTTCTGGTATATGAAAAACATGTTTTTCAATGGCAAAAATAAATGAATATTGTAAATGCACAAACAGTAATATCTCCACATTGCAAGGTGCAATTCTGAAATTTTTTGCTTTTTCCTGTTAATCCTAGCATGATAAAGAAGATTCAAAGAGAGTGAGATGCCAGCTCCTTTCATTCAGTCAGTAGCTTCAAACATTTCTGGTATATGAAAAACATGTTTTTCAATGGCAAAAATCAATGAATATTGTAAATGCACAAACAGTAATATCTCCACATTGCAAGGTGCAATTCTGAAATTTTTTGCTTTTTCCTGCTAATCCTAGCATGATAAAGAAGATTCAAAGAGAGTGAGATGCCAGCTCCTTTCATTCAGTCAGTAGCTTCAAACATTTCTGGTATATGAAAAACATGTTTTTCAATGGCAAAAATCAATGAATATTGTAAATGCACAAACAGTGATATCTCCACATTGCACGGTGCAATTCTGAAATTTTTAGCTTTTTCCTGTTAATCCTAGCATGATAAAGAAGATTCAAAGAGAGTGAGATGCCAGCTCCTTTCATTCAGTCAGTAGCTTCAAACATTTCTGGTATATGAAAAACATGTTTTTCAATGGCAAAAATCAATGAATATTGTAAATGCACAAACAGTAATATCTCCACATTGCAAGGTGCAATTCTGAAATTTTTTGCTTTTTCCTGCTAATCCTAGCATGATAAAGAAGATTCAAAGAGAGTGAGATGCCAGCTCCTTTCATTCAGTCAGTAGCTTCAAACATTTCTGGTATATGAAAAACGTTTTTCAATGGCAAAAATCAATGAATATTGTAAATGCACAAACAGTAATATCTCCACATTGCACAGTGCAATTCTGAAATTTTTAGCTTTTTCCTGTTAATCCTAGCATGATAAAGAAGATTCAAAGAGAGTGAGATGCCAGCTCCTTTCATTCAGTCAGTAGCTTCAAACATTTCTGGTATATGAAAAACATGTTTTTCAATGGCAAAAATCAATGAATATTGTAAATGCACAAACAGTAATATCTCCACATTGCAAGGTGCAATTCTGAAATTTTTTGCTTTTTCCTGTTAATCCTAGCATGATAAAGAAGATTCAAAGAGAGTGAGATGCCAGCTCCTTTCATTCAGTCAGTAGCTTCAAACATTTCTGGTATATGAAAAACATGTTTTTCAATGGCAAAAATCAATGAATATTGTAAATGCACAAACAGTAATATCTCCACATTGCAAGGTGCAATTCTGAAATTTTTTGCTTTTTCCTGCTAATTCTAGCATGATAAAGAAGATTCAAAGAGAGTGAGATGCCAGCTCCTTTCATTCAGTCAGTAGCTTCAAACATTTCTGGTATATGAAAAACGTTTTTCAATGGCAAAAATCAATGAATATTGTAAATGCACAAACAGTAATATCTCCACATTGCACGGTGCAATTCTGAAATTTTTAGCTTTTTCCTGTTAATCCTAGCATGATAAAGAAGATTCAAAGAGAGTGAGATGCCAGCTCCTTTCATTCAGTCAGTAGCTTCAAACATTTCTGGTATATGAAAAACATGTTTTTCAATGGCAAAAATCAATGAATATTGTAAATGCACAAACAGTAATATCTCCACATTGCAAGGTGCAATTCTGAAATTTTTTGCTTTTTCCTGCTAATCCTAGCATGATAAAGAAGATTCAAAGAGAGTGAGATGCCAGCTCCTTTCATTCAGTCAGTAGCTTCAAACATTTCTGGTATATGAAAAACATGTTTTTCAATGGCAAAAATCAATGAATATTGTAAATGCACAAACAGTAATATCTCCACATTGCACGGTGCAATTCTGAAATTTTTAGCTTTTTCCTGTTAATCCTAGCATGATAAAGAAGATTCAAAGAGAGTGAGATGCCAGCTCCTTTCATTCAGTCAGTAGCTTCAAACATTTCTGGTATATGAAAAACATGTTTTTCAATGGCAAAAATCAATGAATATTGTAAATGCACAAACAGTAATATCTCCACATTGCAAGGTGCAATTCTGAAATTTTTTGCTTTTTCCTGTTAATCCTAGCATGATAAAGAAGATTCAAAGAGAGTGAGATGCCAGCTCCTTTCATTCAGTCAGTAGCTTCAAACATTTCTGGTATATGAAAAACATGTTTTTCAATGGCAAAAATCAATGAATATTGTAAATGCACAAACAGTAATATCTCCACATTGCACGGTGCAATTCTGAAATTTTTAGCTTTTTCCTGTTAATCCTAGCATGATAAAGAAGATTCAAAGAGAGTGAGATGCCAGCTCCTTTCATTCAGTCAGTAGCTTCAAACATTTCTGGACGTTTTTCAATGGCAAAAATCAATGAATATTGTAAATGCACAAACAGTAATATCTCCACATTGCAAGGTGCAATTCTGAAATTTTTTGCTTTTTCCTGCTAATCCTAGCATGATAAAGAAGATTCAAAGAGAGTGAGATGCCAGCTCCTTTCATTCAGTCAGTAGCTTCAAACATTTCTGGTATATGAAAAACGTTTTTCAATGGCAAAAATCAATGAATATTGTAAATGCACAAACAGTAATATCTCCACATTGCACGGTGCAATTCTGAAATTTTTAGCTTTTTCCTGTTAATCCTAGCATGATAAAGAAGATTCAAAGAGAGTGAGATGCCAGCTCCTTTCATTCAGTCAGTAGCTTCAAACATTTCTGGTATATGAAAAACATGTTTTTCAATGGCAAAAATCAATGAATATTGTAAATGCACAAACAGTAATATCTCCACATTGCAAGGTGCAATTCTGAAATTTTTTGCTTTTTCCTGCTAATCCTAGCATGATAAAGAAGATTCAAAGAGAGTGAGATGCCAGCTCCTTTCATTCAGTCAGTAGCTTCAAACATTTCTGGTATATGAAAAACATGTTTTTCAATGGCAAAAATCAATGAATATTGTAAATGCACAAACAGTAATATCTCCACATTGCATGGTGCAATTCTGAAATTTTTAGCTTTTTCCTGTTAATCCTAGCATGATAAAGAAGATTCAAAGAGAGTGAGATGCCAGCTCCTTTCATTCAGTCAGTAGCTTCAAACATTTCTGGTATATGAAAAACATGTTTTTCAATGGCAAAAATCAATGAATATTGTAAATGCACAAACAGTAATATCTCCACATTGCAAGGTGCAATTCTGAAATTTTTTGCTTTTTCCTGTTAATCCTAGCATGATAAAGAAGATTCAAAGAGAGTGAGATGCCAGCTCCTTTCATTCAGTCAGTAGCTTCAAACATTTCTGGTATATGAAAAACATGTTTTTCAATGGCAAAAATCAATGAATATTGTAAATGCACAAACAGTAATATCTCCACATTGCAAGGTGCAATTCTGAAATTTTTTGCTTTTTCCTGCTAATCCTAGCATGATAAAGAAGATTCAAAGAGAGTGAGATGCCAGCTCCTTTCATTCAGTCAGTAGCTTCAAACATTTCTGGTATATGAAAAACATGTTTTTCAATGGCAAAAATCAATGAATATTGTAAATGCACAAACAGTAATATCTCCACATTGCACGGTGCAATTCTGAAATTTTTAGCTTTTTCCTGTTAATCCTAGCATGATAAAGAAGATTCAAAGAGAGTGAGATGCCAGCTCCTTTCATTCAGTCAGTAGCTTCAAACATTTCTGGACGTTTTTCAATGGCAAAAATCAATGAATATTGTAAATGCACAAACAGTAATATCTCCACATTGCAAGGTGCAATTCTGAAATTTTTTGCTTTTTCCTGTTAATCCTAGCATGATAAAGAAGATTCAAAGAGAGTGAGATGCCAGCTCCTTTCATTCAGTCAGTAGCTTCAAACATTTCTGGTATATGAAAAACATGTTTTTCAATGGCAAAAATCAATGAATATTGTAAATGCACAAACAGTAATATCTCCACATTGCAAGGTGCAATTCTGAAATTTTTTGCTTTTTCCTGTTAATCCTAGCATGATAAAGAAGATTCAAAGAGAGTGAGATGCCAGCTCCTTTCATTCAGTCAGTAGCTTCAAACATTTCTGGTATATGAAAAACATGTTTTTCAATGGCAAAAATCAATGAATATTGTAAATGCACAAACAGTAATATCTCCACATTGCAAGGTGCAATTCTGAAATTTTTTGCTTTTTCCTGCTAATCCTAGCATGATAAAGAAGATTCAAAGAGAGTGAGATGCCAGCTCCTTTCATTCAGTCAGTAGCTTCAAACATTTCTGGTATATGAAAAACATGTTTTTCAATGGCAAAAATCAATGAATATTGTAAATGCACAAACAGTAATATCTCCACATTGCAAGGTGCAATTCTGAAATTTTTTGCTTTTTCCTGCTAATCCTAGCATGATAAAGAAGATTCAAAGAGAGTGAGATGCCAGCTCCTTTCATTCAGTCAGTAGCTTCAAACATTTCTGGACGTTTTTCAATGGCAAAAATCAATGAATATTGTAAATGCACAAACAGTAATAACTCCACATTGCAAGGTGCAATTCTGAAATTTTTTGCTTTTTCCTGCTAATCCTAGCATGATAAAGAAGATTCAAAGAGAGTGAGATGCCAGCTCCTTTCATTCAGTCAGTAGCTTCAAACATTTCTGGTATATGAAAAACATGTTTTTCAATGGCAAAAATCAATGAATATTGTAAATGCACAAACAGTAATATCTCCACATTGCACGGTGCAATTCTGAAATTTTTAGCTTTTTCCTGTTAATCCTAGCATGATAAAGAAGATTCAAAGAGAGTGAGATGCCAGCTCCTTTCATTCAGTCAGTAGCTTCAAACATTTCTGGTATATGAAAAACATGTTTTTCAATGGCAAAAATCAATGAATATTGTAAATGCACAAACAGTAATATCTCCACATTGCAAGGTGCAATTCTGAAATTTTTTGCTTTTTCCTGTTAATCCTAGCATGATAAAGAAGATTCAAAGAGAGTGAGATGCCAGCTCCTTTCATTCAGTCAGTAGCTTCAAACATTTCTGGTATATGAAAAACATGTTTTTCAATGGCAAAAATCAATGAATATTGTAAATGCACAAACAGTAATATCTCCACATTGCAAGGTGCAATTCTGAAATTTTTTGCTTTTTCCTGTTAATCCTAGCATGATAAAGAAGATTCAAAGAGAGTGAGATGCCAGCTCCTTTCATTCAGTCAGTAGCTTCAAACATTTCTGGTATATGAAAAACATGTTTTTCAATGGCAAAAATCAATGAATATTGTAAATGCACAAACAGTAATATCTCCACATTGCACGGTGCAATTCTGAAATTTTTAGCTTTTTCCTGTTAATCCTAGCATGATAAAGAAGATTCAAAGAGAGTGAGATGCCAGCTCCTTTCATTCAGTCAGTAGCTTCAAACATTTCTGGTATATGAAAAACATGTTTTTCAATGGCAAAAATCAATGAATATTGTAAATGCACAAACAGTAATATCTCCACATTGCAAGGTGCAATTCTGAAATTTTTTGCTTTTTCCTGTTAATCCTAGCATGATAAAGAAGATTCAAAGAGAGTGAGATGCCAGCTCCTTTCATTCAGTCAGTAGCTTCAAACATTTCTGGTATATGAAAAACATGTTTTTCAATGGCAAAAATCAATGAATATTGTAAATGCACAAACAGTAATATCTCCACATTGCACGGTGCAATTCTGAAATTTTTAGCTTTTTCCTGTTAATCCTAGCATGATAAAGAAGATTCAAAGAGAGTGAGATGCCAGCTCCTTTCATTCAGTCAGTAGCTTCAAACATTTCTGGTATATGAAAAACATGTTTTTCAATGGCAAAAATCAATGAATATTGTAAATGCACAAACAGTAATATCTCCACATTGCAAGGTGCAATTCTGAAATTTTTTGCTTTTTCCTGTTAATCCTAGCATGATAAAGAAGATTCAAAGAGAGTGAGATGCCAGCTCCTTTCATTCAGTCAGTAGCTTCAAACATTTCTGGTATATGAAAAACATGTTTTTCAATGGCAAAAATCAATGAATATTGTAAATGCACAAACAGTAATATCTCCACATTGCAAGGTGCAATTCTGAAATTTTTTGCTTTTTCCTGTTAATCCTAGCATGATAAAGAAGATTCAAAGAGAGTGAGATGCCAGCTCCTTTCATTCAGTCAGTAGCTTCAAACATTTCTGGTATATGAAAAACATGTTTTTCAATGGCAAAAATCAATGAATATTGTAAATGCACAAACAGTAATATCTCCACATTGCACGGTGCAATTCTGAAATTTTTAGCTTTTTCCTGTTAATCCTAGCATGATAAAGAAGATTCAAAGAGAGTGAGATGCCAGCTCCTTTCATTCAGTCAGTAGCTTCAAACATTTCTGGTATATGAAAAACATGTTTTTCAATGGCAAAAATCAATGAATATTGTAAATGCACAAACAGTAATATCTCCACATTGCAAGGTGCAATTCTGAAATTTTTTGCTTTTTCCTGTTAATCCTAGCATGATAAAGAAGATTCAAAGAGAGTGAGATGCCAGCTCCTTTCATTCAGTCAGTAGCTTCAAACATTTCTGGTATATGAAAAACATGTTTTTCAATGGCAAAAATCAATGAATATTGTAAATGCACAAACAGTAATATCTCCACATTGCAAGGTGCAATTATGAAATTTTTTGCTTTTTCCTGTTAATCCTAGCATGATAAAGAAGATTCAAAGAGAGTGAGATGCCAGCTCCTTTCATTCAGTCAGTAGCTTCAAACATTTCTGGTATATGAAAAACATGTTTTTCAATGGCAAAAATCAATGAATATTGTAAATGCACAAACAGTAATATCTCCACATTGCAAGGTGCAATTCTGAAATTTTTTGCTTTTTCCTGTTAATCCTAGCATGATAAAGAAGATTCAAAGAGAGTGAGATGCCAGCTCCTTTCATTCAGTCAGTAGCTTCAAACATTTCTGGTATATGAAAAACATGTTTTTCAATGGCAAAAATCAATGAATATTGTAAATGCACAAACAGTAATATCTCCACATTGCAAGGTGCAATTCTGAAATTTTTTGCTTTTTCCTGCTAATCCTAGCATGATAAAGAAGATTCAAAGAGAGTGAGATGCCAGCTCCTTTCATTCAGTCAGTAGCTTCAAACATTTCTGGTATATGAAAAACATGTTTTTCAATGGCAAAAATCAATGAATATTGTAAATGCACAAACAGTAATATCTCCACATTGCAAGGTGCAATTCTGAAATTTTTAGCTTTTTCCTGTTAATCCTAGCATGATAAAGAAGATTCAAAGAGAGTGAGATGCCAGCTCCTTTCATTCAGTCAGTAGCTTCAAACATTTCTGGACGTTTTTCAATGGCAAAAATCAATGAATATTGTAAATGCACAAACAGTAATATCTCCACATTGCAAGGTGCAATTCTGAAATTTTTTGCTTTTTCCTGTTAATCCTAGCATGATAAAGAAGATTCAAAGAGAGTGAGATGCCAGCTCCTTTCATTCAGTCAGTAGCTTCAAACATTTCTGGTATATGAAAAACATGTTTTTCAATGGCAAAAATCAATGAATATTGTAAATGCACAAACAGTAATATCTCCACATTGCAAGGTGCAATTCTGAAATTTTTTGCTTTTTCCTGTTAATCCTAGCATGATAAAGAAGATTCAAAGAGAGTGAGATGCCAGCTCCTTTCATTCAGTCAGTAGCTTCAAACATTTCTGGTATATGAAAAACATGTTTTTCAATGGCAAAAATCAATGAATATTGTAAATGCACAAACAGTAATATCTCCACATTGCAAGGTGCAATTCTGAAATTTTTTGCTTTTTCCTGCTAATCCTAGCATGATAAAGAAGATTCAAAGAGAGTGAGATGCCAGCTCCTTTCATTCAGTCAGTAGCTTCAAACATTTCTGGTATATGAAAAACATGTTTTTCAATGGCAAAAATCAATGAATATTGTAAATGCACAAACAGTAATATCTCCACATTGCAAGGTGCAATTCTGAAATTTTTTGCTTTTTCCTGCTAATCCTAGCATGATAAAGAAGATTCAAAGAGAGTGAGATGCCAGCTCCTTTCATTCAGTCAGTAGCTTCAAACATTTCTGGACGTTTTTCAATGGCAAAAATCAATGAATATTGTAAATGCACAAACAGTAATAACTCCACATTGCAAGGTGCAATTCTGAAATTTTTTGCTTTTTCCTGCTAATCCTAGCATGATAAAGAAGATTCAAAGAGAGTGAGATGCCAGCTCCTTTCATTCAGTCAGTAGCTTCAAACATTTCTGGTATATGAAAAACATGTTTTTCAATGGCAAAAATCAATGAATATTGTAAATGCACAAACAGTAATATCTCCACATTGCACGGTGCAATTCTGAAATTTTTAGCTTTTTCCTGTTAATCCTAGCATGATAAAGAAGATTCAAAGAGAGTGAGATGCCAGCTCCTTTCATTCAGTCAGTAGCTTCAAACATTTCTGGTATATGAAAAACATGTTTTTCAATGGCAAAAATCTATGAATATTGTAAATGCACAAACAGTAATATCTACACATTGCAAGGTGCAATTCTGAAATTTTTTGCTTTTTCCTGCTAATCCTAGAATGATAAAGAAGATTCAAAGAGAGTGAGATGCCAGCTCCTTTCATTCAGTCAGTAGCTTCAAACATTTCTGGTATATGAAAAACATGTTTTTCAATGGCAAAAATCAATGAATATTGTAAATGCACAAACAGTAATATCTCCACATTGCACGGTGCAATTCTGAAATTTTTAGCTTTTTCCTGTTAATCCTAGCATGATAAAGAAGATTCAAAGAGAGTGAGATGCCAGCTCCTTTCATTCAGTCAGTAGCTTCAAACATTTCTGGTATATGAAAAACATGTTTTTCAATGGCAAAAATCAATGAATATTGTAAATGCACAAACAGTAATATCTCCACATTGCAAGGTGCAATTCTGAAATTTTTTGCTTTTTCCTGTTAATCCTAGCATGATAAAGAAGATTCAAAGAGAGTGAGATGCCAGCTCCTTTCATTCAGTCAGTAGCTTCAAACATTTCTGGTATATGAAAAACATGTTTTTCAATGGCAAAAATCAATGAATATTGTAAATGCACAAACAGTAATATCTCCACATTGCAAGGTGCAATTCTGAAATTTTTTGCTTTTTCCTGCTAATCCTAGCATGATAAAGAAGATTCAAAGAGAGTGAGATGCCAGCTCCTTTCATTCAGTCAGTAGCTTCAAACATTTCTGGTATATGAAAAACATGTTTTTCAATGGCAAAAATCAATGAATATTGTAAATGCACAAACAGTAATATCTCCACATTGCACGGTGCAATTCTGAAATTTTTAGCTTTTTCCTGTTAATCCTAGCATGATAAAGAAGATTCAAAGAGAGTGAGATGCCAGCTCCTTTCATTCAGTCAGTAGCTTCAAACATTTCTGGACGTTTTTCAATGGCAAAAATCAATGAATATTGTAAATGCACAAACAGTAATATCTCCACATTGCAAGGTGCAATTCTGAAATTTTTTGCTTTTTCCTGTTAATCCTAGCATGATAAAGAAGATTCAAAGAGAGTGAGATGCCAGCTCCTTTCATTCAGTCAGTAGCTTCAAACATTTCTGGTATATGAAAAACATGTTTTTCAATGGCAAAAATCAATGAATATTGTAAATGCACAAACAGTAATATCTCCACATTGCAAGGTGCAATTCTGAAATTTTTTGCTTTTTCCTGCTAATCCTAGAATGATAAAGAAGATTCAAAGAGAGTGAGATGCCAGCTCCTTTCATTCAGTCAGTAGCTTCAAACATTTCTGGTATATGAAAAACATGTTTTTCAATGGCAAAAATCAATGAATATTGTAAATGCACAAACAGTAATATCTCCACATTGCACGGTGCAATTCTGAAATTTTTAGCTTTTTCCTGTTAATCCTAGCATGATAAAGAAGATTCAAAGAGAGTGAGATGCCAGCTCCTTTCATTCAGTCAGTAGCTTCAAACAGTTCTGGTATATGAAAAACATGTTTTTCAATGGCAAAAATCAATGAATATTGTAAATGCACAAACAGTAATATCTCCACATTGCAAGGTGCAATTCTGAAATTTTTTGCTTTTTCCTGTTAATCCTAGCATGATAAAGAAGATTCAAAGAGAGTGAGATGCCAGCTCCTTTCATTCAGTCAGTAGCTTCAAACATTTCTGGTATATGAAAAACATGTTTTTCAATGGCAAAAATCAATGAATATTGTAAATGCACAAACAGTAATATCTCCACATTGCACGGTGCAATTCTGAAATTTTTAGCTTTTTCCTGTTAATCCTAGCATGATAAAGAAGATTCAAAGAGAGTGAGATGCCAGCTCCTTTCATTCAGTCAGTAGCTTCAAACATTTCTGGACGTTTTTCAATGGCAAAAATCAATGAATATTGTAAATGCACAAACAGTAATATCTCCACATTGCAAGGTGCAATTCTGAAATTTTTTGCTTTTTCCTGTTAATCCTAGCATGATAAAGAAGATTCAAAGAGATTGAGATGCCAGCTCCTTTCATTCAGTCAGTAGCTTCAAACATTTCTGGTATATGAAAAACATGTTTTTCAATGGCAAAAATCAATGAATATTGTAAATGCACAAACAGTAATATCTCCACATTGCAAGGTGCAATTCTGAAATTTTTTGCTTTTTCCTGTTAATCCTAGCATGATAAAGAAGATTCAAAGAGAGTGAGATGCCAGCTCCTTTCATTCAGTCAGTAGCTTCAAACATTTCTGGTATATGAAAAACATGTTTTTCAATGGCAAAAATCAATGAATATTGTAAATGCACAAACAGTAATATCTCCACATTGCAAGGTGCAATTCTGAAATTTTTTGCTTTTTCCTGCTAATCCTAGCATGATAAAGAAGATTCAAAGAGAGTGAGATGCCAGCTCCTTTCATTCAGTCAGTAGCTTCAAACATTTCTGGTATATGAAAAACATGTTTTTCAATGGCAAAAATCAATGAATATTGTAAATGCACAAACAGTAATATCTCCACATTGCAAGGTGCAATTCTGAAATTTTTTGCTTTTTCCTGCTAATCCTAGCATGATAAAGAAGATTCAAAGAGAGTGAGATGCCAGCTCCTTTCATTCAGTCAGTAGCTTCAAACATTTCTGGACGTTTTTCAATGGCAAAAATCAATGAATATTGTAAATGCACAAACAGTAATAACTCCACATTGCAAGGTGCAATTCTGAAATTTTTTGCTTTTTCCTGCTAATCCTAGCATGATAAAGAAGATTCAAAGAGAGTGAGATGCCAGCTCCTTTCATTCAGTCAGTAGCTTCAAACATTTCTGGTATATGAAAAACATGTTTTTCAATGGCAAAAATCAATGAATATTGTAAATGCACAAACAGTAATATCTCCACATTGCACGGTGCAATTCTGAAATTTTTAGCTTTTTCCTGTTAATCCTAGCATGATAAAGAAGATTCAAAGAGAGTGAGATGCCAGCTCCTTTCATTCAGTCAGTAGCTTCAAACATTTCTGGTATATGAAAAACATGTTTTTCAATGGCAAAAATCAATGAATATTGTAAATGCACAAACAGTAATATCTCCACATTGCAAGGTGCAATTCTGAAATTTTTTGCTTTTTCCTGCTAATCCTAGAATGATAAAGAAGATTCAAAGAGAGTGAGATGCCAGCTCCTTTCATTCAGTCAGTAGCTTCAAACATTTCTGGTATATGAAAAACATGTTTTTCAATGGCAAAAATCAATGAATATTGTAAATGCACAAACAGTAATATCTCCACATTGCACGGTGCAATTCTGAAATTTTTAGCTTTTTCCTGTTAATCCTAGCATGATAAAGAAGATTCAAAGAGAGTGAGATGCCAGCTCCTTTCATTCAGTCAGTAGCTTCAAACATTTCTGGTATATGAAAAACATGTTTTTCAATGGCAAAAATCAATGAATATTGTAAATGCACAAACAGTAATATCTCCACATTGCAAGGTGCAATTCTGAAATTTTTTGCTTTTTCCTGTTAATCCTAGCATGATAAAGAAGATTCAAAGAGAGTGAGATGCCAGCTCCTTTCATTCAGTCAGTAGCTTCAAACATTTCTGGTATATGAAAAACATGTTTTTCAATGGCAAAAATCATTGAATATTGTAAATGCACAAACAGTAATATCTCCACATTGCAAGGTGCAATTCTGAAATTTTTTGCTTTTTCCTGCTAATCCTAGCATGATAAAGAAGATTCAAAGAGAGTGAGATGCCAGCTCCTTTCATTCAGTCAGTAGCTTCAAACATTTCTGGTATATGAAAAACATGTTTTTCAATGGCAAAAATCAATGAATATTGTAAATGCACAAACAGTAATATCTCCACATTGCACGGTGCAATTCTGAAATTTTTAGCTTTTTCCTGTTAATCCTAGCATGATAAAGAAGATTCAAAGAGAGTGAGATGCCAGCTCCTTTCATTCAGTCAGTAGCTTCAAACATTTCTGGACGTTTTTCAATGGCAAAAATCAATGAATATTGTAAATGCACAAACAGTAATATCTCCACATTGCAAGGTGCAATTCTGAAATTTTTTGCTTTTTCCTGTTAATCCTAGCATGATAAAGAAGATTCAAAGAGAGTGAGATGCCAGCTCCTTTCATTCAGTCAGTAGCTTCAAACATTTCTGGTATATGAAAAACATGTTTTTCAATGGCAAAAATCAATGAATATTGTAAATGCACAAACAGTAATATCTCCACATTGCAAGGTGCAATTCTGAAATTTTTTGCTTTTTCCTGTTAATCCTAGCATGATAAAGAAGATTCAAAGAGAGTGAGATGCCAGCTCCTTTCATTCAGTCAGTAGCTTCAAACATTTCTGGTATATGAAAAACATGTTTTTCAATGGCAAAAATCAATGAATATTGTAAATGCACAAACAGTAATATCTCCACATTGCAAGGTGCAATTCTGAAATTTTTTGCTTTTTCCTGCTAATCCTAGCATGATAAAGAAGATTCAAAGAGAGTGAGATGCCAGCTCCTTTCATTCAGTCAGTAGCTTCAAACATTTCTGGACGTTTTTCAATGGCAAAAATCAATGAATATTGTAAATGCACAAACAGTAATATCTCCACATTGCAAGGTGCAATTCTGAAATTTTTTGCTTTTTCCTGTTAATCCTTGCATGATAAAGAAGATTCAAAGAGAGTGAGATGCCAGCTCCTTTCATTCAGTCAGTAGCTTCAAACATTTCTGGTATATGAAAAACATGTTTTTCAATGGCAAAAATCAATGAATATTGTAAATGCACAAACAGTAATATCTCCACATTGCAAGGTGCAATTCTGAAATTTTTTGCTTTTTCCTGTTAATCCTAGCATGATAAAGAAGATTCAAAGAGAGTGAGATGCCAGCTCCTTTCATTCAGTCAGTAGCTTCAAACATTTCTGGTATATGAAAAACATGTTTTTCAATGGCAAAAATCAATGAATATTGTAAATGCACAAACAGTAATATCTCCACATTGCAAGGTGCAATTCTGAAATTTTTTGCTTTTTCCTGTTAATCCTAGCATGATAAAGAAGATTCAAAGAGAGTGAGATGCCAGCTCCTTTCATTCAGTCAGTAGCTTCAAACATTTCTGGTATATGAAAAACATGTTTTTCAATGGCAAAAATCATTGAATATTGTAAATGCACAAACAGTAATATCTCCACATTGCAAGGTGCAATTCTGAAATTTTTTGCTTTTTCCTGCTAATCCTAGCATGATAAAGAAGATTCAAAGAGAGTGAGATGCCAGCTCCTTTCATTCAGTCAGTAGCTTCAAACATTTCTGGTATATGAAAAACATGTTTTTCAATGGCAAAAATCAATGAATATTGTAAATGCACAAACAGTAATATCTCCACATTGCACGGTGCAATTCTGAAATTTTTAGCTTTTTCCTGTTAATCCTAGCATGATAAAGAAGATTCAAAGAGAGTGAGATGCCAGCTCCTTTCATTCAGTCAGTAGCTTCAAACATTTCTGGACGTTTTTCAATGGCAAAAATCAATGAATATTGTAAATGCACAAACAGTAATATCTCCACATTGCAAGGTGCAATTCTGAAATTTTTTGCTTTTTCCTGTTAATCCTAGCATGATAAAGAAGATTCAAAGAGAGTGAGATGCCAGCTCCTTTCATTCAGTCAGTAGCTTCAAACATTTCTGGTATATGAAAAACATGTTTTTCAATGGCAAAAATCAATGAATATTGTAAATGCACAAACAGTAATATCTCCACATTGCAAGGTGCAATTCTGAAATTTTTTGCTTTTTCCTGTTAATCCTAGCATGATAAAGAAGATTCAAAGAGAGTGAGATGCCAGCTCCTTTCATTCAGTCAGTAGCTTCAAACATTTCTGGTATATGAAAAACATGTTTTTCAATGGCAAAAATCAATGAATATTGTAAATGCACAAACAGTAATATCTCCACATTGCAAGGTGCAATTCTGAAATTTTTTGCTTTTTCCTGCTAATCCTAGCATGATAAAGAAGATTCAAAGAGAGTGAGATGCCGGCTCCTTTCATTCAGTCAGTAGCTTCAAACATTTCTGGTATATGAAAAACATGTTTTTCAATGGCAAAAATCAATGAATATTGTAAATGCACAAACAGTAATATCTCCACATTGCAAGGTGCAATTCTGAAATTTTTTGCTTTTTCCTGCTAATCCTAGCATGATAAAGATTCAAAGAGAGTGAGATGCCAGCTCCTTTCATTCAGTCAGTAGCTTCAAACATTTCTGGTATATGAAAAACATGTTTTTCAATGGCAAAAATCAATGAATATTGTAAATGCACAAACAGTAATATCTCCACATTGCAAGGTGCAATTCTGAAATTTTTTGCTTTTTCCTGTTAATCCTAGCATGATAAAGAAGATTCAAAGAGAGTGAGATGCCAGCTCCTTTCATTCAGTCAGTAGCTTCAAACATTTCTGGTATATGAAAAACATGTTTTTCAATGGCAAAAATCAATGAATATTGTAAATGCACAAACAGTAATATCTCCACATTGCAAGGTGCAATTCTGAAATTTTTTGCTTTTTCCTGCTAATCCTAGCATGATAAAGAAGATTCAAAGAGAGTGAGATGCCAGCTCCTTTCATTCAGTCAGTAGCTTCAAACATTTCTGGTATATGAAAAACATGTTTTTCAATGGCAAAAATCAATGAATATTGTAAATGCACAAACAGTAATATCTCCACATTGCAAGGTGCAATTCTGAAATTTTTTGCTTTTTCCTGTTAATCCTAGCATGATAAAGAAGATTCAAAGAGAGTGAGATGCCAGCTCCTTTCATTCAGTCAGTAGCTTCAAACATTTCTGGTATATGAAAAACATGTTTTTCAATGGCAAAAATCAATGAATATTGTAAATGCACAAACAGTAATATCTCCACATTGCAAGGTGCAATTCTGAAATTTTTTGCTTTTTCCTGCTAATCCTAGCATGATAAAGAAGATTCAAAGAGAGTGAGATGCCAGCTCCTTTCATTCAGTCAGTAGCTTCAAACATTTCTGGTATATGAAAAACATGTTTTTCAATGGCAAAAATCAATGAATATTGTAAATGCACAAACAGTAATATCTCCACATTGCACGGTGCAATTCTGAAATTTTTAGCTTTTTCCTGTTAATCCTAGCATGATAAAGAAGATTCAAAGAGAGTGAGATGCCAGCTCCTTTCATTCAGTCAGTAGCTTCAAACATTTCTGGTATATGAAAAACATGTTTTTCAATGGCAAAAATCAATGAATATTGTAAATGCACAAACAGTAATATCTCCACATTGCAAGGTGCAATTCTGAAATTTTTTGCTTTTTCCTGCTAATCCTAGCATGATAAAGAAGATTCAAAGAGAGTGAGATGCCAGCTCCTTTCATTCAGTCAGTAGCTTCAAACATTTCTGGTATATGAAAAACGTTTTTCAATGGCAAAAATCAATGAATATTGTAAATGCACAAACAGTAATATCTCCACATTGCACGGTGCAATTCTGAAATTTTTAGCTTTTTCCTGTTAATCCTAGCATGATAAAGAAGATTCAAAGAGAGTGAGATGCCAGCTCCTTTCATTCAGTCAGTAGCTTCAAACATTTCTGGTATATGAAAAACATGTTTTTCAATGGCAAAAATCAATGAATATTGTAAATGCACAAACAGTAATATCTCCACATTGCAAGGTGCAATTCTGAAATTTTTTGCTTTTTCCTGCTAATCCTAGCATGATAAAGAAGATTCAAAGAGAGTGAGATGCCAGCTCCTTTCATTCAGTCAGTAGCTTCAAACATTTCTGGTATATGAAAAACATGTTTTTCAATGGCAAAAATCAATGAATATTGTAAATGCACAAACAGTAATATCTCCACATTGCACGGTGCAATTCTGAAATTTTTAGCTTTTTCCTGTTAATCCTAGCATGATAAAGAAGATTCAAAGAGAGTGAGATGCCAGCTCCTTTCATTCAGTCAGTAGCTTCAAACATTTCTGGTATATGAAAAACATGTTTTTCAATGGCAAAAATCAATGAATATTGTAAATGCACAAACAGTAATATCTCCACATTGCAAGGTGCAATTCTGAAATTTTTTGCTTTTTCCTGTTAATCCTAGCATGATAAAGAAGATTCAAAGAGAGTGAGATGCCAGCTCCTTTCATTCAGTCAGTAGCTTCAAACATTTCTGGTATATGAAAAACATGTTTTTCAATGGCAAAAATCAATGAATATTGTAAATGCACAAACAGTAATATCTCCACATTGCAAGGTGCAATTCTGAAATTTTTTGCTTTTTCCTGCTAATCCTAGCATGATAAAGAAGATTCAAAGAGAGTGAGATGCCAGCTCCTTTCATTCAGTCAGTAGCTTCAAACATTTCTGGTATATGAAAAACATGTTTTTCAATGGCAAAAATCAATGAATATTGTAAATGCACAAACAGTAATATCTCCACATTGCACGGTGCAATTCTGAAATTTTTAGCTTTTTCCTGTTAATCCTAGCATGATAAAGAAGATTCAAAGAGAGTGAGATGCCAGCTCCTTTCATTCAGTCAGTAGCTTCAAACATTTCTGGACGTTTTTCAATGGCAAAAATCAATGAATATTGTAAATGCACAAACAGTAATATCTCCACATTGCAAGGTGCAATTCTGAAATTTTTTGCTTTTTCCTGCTAATCCTAGCATGATAAAGAAGATTCAAAGAGAGTGAGATGCCAGCTCCTTTCATTCAGTCAGTAGCTTCAAACATTTCTGGTATATGAAAAACGTTTTTCAATGGCAAAAATCAATGAATATTGTAAATGCACAAACAGTAATATCTCCAGATTGCACGGTGCAATTCTGAAATTTTTAGCTTTTTCCTGTTAATCCTAGCATGATAAAGAAGATTCAAAGAGAGTGAGATGCCAGCTCCTTTCATTCAGTCAGTAGCTTCAAACATTTCTGGTATATGAAAAACATGTTTTTCAATGGCAAAAATCAATGAATATTGTAAATGCACAAACAGTAATATCTCCACATTGCAAGGTGCAATTCTGAAATTTTTTGCTTTTTCCTGCTAATCCTAGCATGATAAAGAAGATTCAAAGAGAGTGAGATGCCAGCTCCTTTCATTCAGTCAGTAGCTTCAAACATTTCTGGTATATGAAAAACATGTTTTTCAATGGCAAAAATCAATGAATATTGTAAATGCACAAACAGTAATATCTCCACATTGCACGGTGCAATTCTGAAATTTTTAGCTTTTTCCTGTTAATCCTAGCATGATAAAAAAGATTCAAAGAGAGTGAGATGCCAGCTCCTTTCATTCAGTCAGTAGCTTCAAACATTTCTGGACGTTTTTCAATGGCAAAAATCAATGAATATTGTAAATGCACAAACAGTAATATCTCCACATTGCAAGGTGCAATTCTGAAATTTTTTGCTTTTTCCTGTTAATCCTAGCATGATAAAGAAGATTCAAAGAGAGTGAGATGCCAGCTCCTTTGATTCAGTCAGTAGCTTCAAACATTTCTGGTATATGAAAAACATGTTTTTCAATGGCAAAAATCAATGAATATTGTAAATGCACAAACAGTAATATCTCCACATTGCAAGGTGCAATTCTGAAATTTTTTGCTTTTTCCTGTTAATCCTAGCATGATAAAGAAGATTCAAAGAGAGTGAGATGCCAGCTCCTTTCATTCAGTCAGTAGCTTCAAACATTTCTGGTATATGAAAAACATGTTTTTCAATGGCAAAAATCAATGAATATTGTAAATGCACAAACAGTAATATCTCCACATTGCAAGGTGCAATTCTGAAATTTTTTGCTTTTTCCTGCTAATCCTAGCATGATAAAGAAGATTCAAAGAGAGTGAGATGCCAGCTCCTTTCATTCAGTCAGTAGCTTCAAACATTTCTGGTATATGAAAAACATGTTTTTCAATGGCAAAAATCAATGAATATTGTAAATGCACAAACAGTAATATCTCCACATTGCAAGGTGCAATTCTGAAATTTTTTGCTTTTTCCTGCTAATCCAGGCATGATAAAGAAGATTCAAAGAGAGTGAGATGCCAGCTCCTTTCATTCAGTCAGTAGCTTCAAACATTTCTGGTATATGAAAAACATGTTTTTCAATGGCAAAAATCAATGAATATTGTAAATGCACAAACAGTAATATCTCCACATTGCAAGGTGCAATTCTGAAATTTTTTGCTTTTTCCTGTTAATCCTAGCATGATAAAGAAGATTCAAAGAGAGTGAGATGCCAGCTCCTTTCATTCAGTCAGTAGCTTCAAACATTTCTGGTATATGAAAAACATGTTTTTCAATGGCAAAAATCAACGAATATTGTAAATGCACAAACAGTAATATCTCCACATTGCAAGGTGCAATTCTGAAATTTTTTGCTTTTTCCTGCTAATCCTAGCATGATAAAGAAGATTCAAAGAGAGTGAGATGCCAGCTCCTTTCATTCAGTCAGTAGCTTCAAACATTTCTGGTATATGAAAAACATGTTTTTCAATGGCAAAAATCAATGAATATTGTAAATGCACAAACAGTAATATCTCCACATTGCACGGTGCAATTCTGAAATTTTTAGCTTTTTCCTGTTAATCCTAGCATGATAAAGAAGATTCAAAAAGAGTGAGATGCCAGCTCCTTTCATTCAGTCAGTAGCTTCAAACATTTCTGGACGTTTTTCAATGGCAAAAATCAATGAATATTGTAAATGCACAAACAGTAATATCTCCACATTGCAAGGTGCAATTCTGAAATTTTTTGCTTTTTCCTGTTAATCCTAGCATGATAAAGAAGATTCAAAGAGAGTGAGATGCCAGCTCCTTTCATTC
Source organism: Phyllobates terribilis (assembly GCF_046119375.1). Classification (NCBI taxonomy): domain Eukaryota; kingdom Metazoa; phylum Chordata; class Amphibia; order Anura; family Dendrobatidae; genus Phyllobates; species Phyllobates terribilis. Next base: position 35,765 of record NW_027366484.1, read on the forward strand.
AGTCAGTAGCTTCAAACATTTCTGGTATATGAAAAACATGTTTTTCAATGGCAAAAATCAATGAATATTGTAAATGCACAAACAGTAATATCTCCACATTGCACGGTGCAATTCTGAAATTTTTAGCTTTTTCCTGTTAATCCTAGCATGATAAAGAAGATTCAAAGAGAGTGAGATGCCAGCTCCTTTCATTCAGTCAGTAGCTTCAAACATTTCTGGTATATGAAAAACATGTTTTTCAATGGCAAAAATCAATGAATATTGTAAATGCACAAACAGTAATATCTCCACATTGCAAGGTGCAATTCTGAAATTTTTTGCTTTTTCCTGTTAATCCTAGCATGATAAAGAAGATTCAAAGAGAGTGAGATGCCAGCTCCTTTCATTCAGTCAGTAGCTTCAAACATTTCTGGTATATGAAAAACATGTTTTTCAATGGCAAAAATCAATGAATATTGTAAATGCACAAACAGTAATATCTCCACATTGCAAGGTGCAATTCTGAAATTTTTTGCTTTTTCCTGTTAATCCTAGCATGATAAAGAAGATTCAAAGAGAGTGAGATGCCAGCTCCTTTCATTCAGTCAGTAGCTTCAAACATTTCTGGTATATGAAAAACATGTTTTTCAATGGCAAAAATCAATGAATATTGTAAATGCACAAACAGTAATATCTCCACATTGCAAGGTGCAATTCTGAAATTTTTTGCTTTTTCCTGTTAATCCTAGCATGATAAAGAAGATTCAAAGAGAGTGAGATGCCAGCTCCTTTCATTCAGTCAGTAGCTTCAAACATTTCTGGTATATGAAAAACATGTTTTTCAATGGCAAAAATCAATGAATATTGTAAATGCACAAACAGTAATATCTCCACATTGCAAGGTGCAATTCTGAAATTTTTTGCTTTTTCCTGCTAATCCTAGCATGATAAAGAAGATTCAAAGAGAGTGAGATGCCAGCTCCTTTCATTCAGTCAGTAGCTTCAAACATTTCTGGTATATGAAAAACATGTTTTTCAATGGCAAAAATCAATGAATATTGTAAATGCACAAACAGTAATATCTCCACATTGCAAGGTGCAATTCTGAAATTTTTAGCTTTTTCCTGTTAATCCTAGCATGATAAAGAAGATTCAAAGAGAGTGAGATGCCAGCTCCTTTCATTCAGTCAGTAGCTTCAAACATTTCTGGACGTTTTTCAATGGCAAAAATCAATGAATATTGTAAATGCACAAACAGTAATATCTCCACATTGCAAGGTGCAATTCTGAAATTTTTTGCTTTTTCCTGTTAATCCTAGCATGATAAAGAAGATTCAAAGAGAGTGAGATGCCAGCTCCTTTCATTCAGTCAGTAGCTTCAAACATTTCTGGTATATGAAAAACATGTTTTTCAATGGCAAAAATCAATGAATATTGTAAATGCACAAACAGTAATATCTCCACATTGCAAGGTGCAATTCTGAAATTTTTTGCTTTTTCCTGTTAATCCTAGCATGATAAAGAAGATTCAAAGAGAGTGAGATGCCAGCTCCTTTCATTCAGTCAGTAGCTTCAAACATTTCTGGTATATGAAAAACATGTTTTTCAATGGCAAAAATCAATGAATATTGTAAATGCACAAACAGTAATATCTCCACATTGCAAGGTGCAATTCTGAAATTTTTTGCTTTTTCCTGCTAATCCTAGCATGATAAAGAAGATTCAAAGAGAGTGAGATGCCAGCTCCTTTCATTCAGTCAGTAGCTTCAAACATTTCTGGTATATGAAAAACATGTTTTTCAATGGCAAAAATCAATGAATGTTGTAAATGCACAAACAGTAATATCTCCACATTGCAAGGTGCAATTCTGAAATTTTTTGCTTTTTCCTGCTAATCCTAGCATGATAAAGAAGATTCAAAGAGAGTGAGATGCCAGCTCCTTTCATTCAGTCAGTAGCTTCAAACATTTCTGGACGTTTTTCAATGGCAAAAATCAATGAATATTGTAAATGCACAAACAGTAATAACTCCACATTGCAAGGTGCAATTCTGAAATTTTTTGCTTTTTCCTGCTAATCCTAGCATGATAAAGAAGATTCAAAGAGAGTGAGATGCCAGCTCCTTTCATTCAGTCAGTAGCTTCAAACATTTCTGGTATATGAAAAACATGTTTTTCAATGGCAAAAATCAATGAATATTGTAAATGCACAAACAGTAATATCTCCACACTGCACGGTGCAATTCTGAAATTTTTAGCTTTTTCCTGTTAATCCTAGCATGATAAAGAAGATTCAAAGAGAGTGAGATGCCAGCTCCTTTCATTCAGTCAGTAGCTTCAAACATTTCTGGTATATGAAAAACATGTTTTTCAATGGCAAAAATCAATGAATATTGTAAATGCACAAACAGTAATATCTACACATTGCAAGGTGCAATTCTGAAATTTTTTGCTTTTTCCTGCTAATCCTAGAATGATAAAGAAGATTCAAAGAGAGTGAGATGCCAGCTCCTTTCATTCAGTCAGTAGCTTCAAACATTTCTGGTATATGAAAAACATGTTTTTCAATGGCAAAAATCAATGAATATTGTAAATGCACAAACAGTAATATCTCCACATTGCACGGTGCAATTCTGAAATTTTTAGCTTTTTCCTGTTAATCCTAGCATGATAAAGAAGATTCAAAGAGAGTGAGATGCCAGCTCCTTTCATTCAGTCAGTAGCTTCAAACATTTCTGGTATATGAAAAACATGTTTTTCAATGGCAAAAATCAATGAATATTGTAAATGCACAAACAGTAATATCTCCACATTGCAAGGTGCAATTCTGAAATTTTTTGCTTTTTCCTGTTAATCCTAGCATGATAAAGAAGATTCAAAGAGAGTGAGATGCCAGCTCCTTTCATTCAGTCAGTAGCTTCAAACATTTCTGGTATATGAAAAACATGTTTTTCAATGGCAAAAATCAATGAATATTGTAAATGCACAAACAGTAATATCTCCACATTGCAAGGTGCAATTCTGAAATTTTTTGCTTTTTCCTGCTAATCCTAGCATGATAAAGAAGATTCAAAGAGAGTGAGATGCCAGCTCCTTTCATTCAGTCAGTAGCTTCAAACATTTCTGGTATATGAAAAACATGTTTTTCAATGGCAAAAATCAATGAATATTGTAAATGCACAAACAGTAATATCTCCACATTGCACGGTGCAATTCTGAAATTTTTAGCTTTTTCCTGTTAATCCTAGCATGATAAAGAAGATTCAAAGAGAGTGAGATGCCAGCTCCTTTCATTCAGTCAGTAGCTTCAAACATTTCTGGACGTTTTTCAATGGCAAAAATCAATGAATATTGTAAATGCACAAACAGTAATATCTCCACATTGCAAGGTGCAATTCTGAAATTTTTTGCTTTTTCCTGTTAATCCTAGCATGATAAAGAAGATTCAAAGAGAGTGAGATGCCAGCTCCTTTCATTCAGTCAGTAGCTTCAAACATTTCTGGTATATGAAAAACATGTTTTTCAATGGCAAAAATCAATGAATATTGTAAATGCACAAACAGTAATATCTCCACATTGCAAGGTGCAATTCTGAAATTTTTTGCTTTTTCCTGCTAATCCTAAAATGATAAAGAAGATTCAAAGAGAGTGAGATGCCAGCTCCTTTCATTCAGTCAGTAGCTTCAAACATTTCTGGTATATGAAAAACATGTTTTTCAATGGCAAAAATCAATGAATATTGTAAATGCACAAACAGTAATATCTCCACATTGCAAGGTGCAATTCTGAAATTTTTAGCTTTTTCCTGTTAATCCTAGCATGATAAAGAAGATTCAAAGAGAGTGAGATGCCAGCTCCTTTCATTCAGTCAGTAGCTTCAAACATTTCTGGTATATGAAAAACATGTTTTTCAATGGCAAAAATCAATGAATATTGTAAATGCACAAACAGTAATATCTCCACATTGCAAGGTGCAATTCTGAAATTTTTTGCTTTTTCCTGTTAATCCTAGCATGATAAAGAAGATTCAAAGAGAGTGAGATGCCAGCTCCTTTCATTCAGTCAGTAGCTTCAAACATTTCTGGTATATGAAAAACATGTTTTTCAATGGCAAAAATCAATGAATATTGTAAATGCACAAACAGTAATATCTCCACATTGCACGGTGCAATTCTGAAATTTTTAGCTTTTTCCTGTTAATCCTAGCATGATAAAGAAGATTCAAAGAGAGAGAGATGCCAGCTCCTTTCATTCAGTCAGTAGCTTCAAACATTTCTGGTATATGAAAAACATGTTTTTCAATGGCAAAAATCAATGAATATTGTAAATGCACAAACAGTAATATCTCCACATTGCAAGGTGCAATTCTGAAATTTTTTGCTTTTTCCTGTTAATCCTAGCATGATAAAGAAGATTCAAAGAGAGTGAGATGCCAGCTCCTTTCATTCAGTCAGTAGCTTCAAACATTTCTGGTATATGAAAAACATGTTTTTCAATGGCAAAAATCAATGAATATTGTAAATGCACAAACAGTAATATCTCCACATTGCAAGGTGCAATTCTGAAATTTTTTGCTTTTTCCTGCTAATCCTAGCATGATAAAGAAGATTCAAAGAGAGTGAGATGCCAGCTCCTTTCATTCAGTCACTAGCTTCAAACATTTCTGGTATATGAAAAACATGTTTTTCAATGGCAAAAATCAATGAATATTGTAAATGCACAAACAGTAATATCTCCACATTGCAAGGTGCAATTCTGAAATTTTTTGCTTTTTCCTGCTAATCCTAGCATGATAAAGAAGATTCAAAGAGAGTGAGATGCCAGCTCCTTTCATTCAGTCAGTAGCTTCAAACATTTCTGGACGTTTTTCAATGGCAAAAATCAATGAATATTGTAAATGCACAAACAGTAATAACTCCACATTGCAAGGTGCAATTCTGAAATTTTTTGCTTTTTCCTGCTAATCCTAGCATGATAAAGAAGATTCAAAGAGAGTGAGATGCCAGCTCCTTTCATTCAGTCAGTAGCTTCAAACATTTCTGGTATATGAAAAACATGTTTTTCAATGGCAAAAATCAATGAATATTGTAAATGCACAAACAGTAATATCTCCACATTGCACGGTGCAATTCTGAAATTTTTAGCTTTTTCCTGTTAATCCTAGCATGATAAAGAAGATTCAAAGAGAGTGAGATGCCAGCTCCTTTCATTCAGTCAGTAGCTTCAAACATTTCTGGTATATGAAAAACGTTTTTCAATGGCAAAAATCAATGAATATTGTAAATGCACAAACTAATATCTCCACATTGCAAGGTGCAATTCTGAAATTTTTTGCTTTTTCCTGCTAATCCTAGAATGATAAAGAAGATTCAAAGAGAGTGAGATGCCAGCTCCTTTCATTCAGTCAGTAGCTTCAAACATTTCTGGTATATGAAAAACATGTTTTTCAATGGCAAAAATCAATGAATATTGTAAATGCACAAACAGTAATATCTCCACATTGCACGGTGCAATTCTGAAATTTTTAGCTTTTTCCTGTTAATCCTAGCATGATAAAGAATATTCAAAGAGAGTGAGATGCAAGCTCCTTTCATTCAGTCAGTAGCTTCAAACATTTCTGGTATATGAAAAACATGTTTTTCAATGGCAAAAATCAATGAATATTGTAAATGCACAAACAGTAATATCTCCACATTGCAAGGTGCAATTCTGAAATTTTTTGCTTTTTCCTGTTAATCCTAGCATGATAAAGAAGATTCAAAGAGAGTGAGATGCCAGCTCCTTTCATTCAGTCAGTAGCTTCAAACATTTCTGGTATATGAAAAACATGTTTTTCAATGGCAAAAATCATTGAATATTGTAAATGCACAAACAGTAATATCTCCACATTGCAAGGTGCAATTCTGAAATTTTTTGCTTTTTCCTGCTAATCCTAGCATGATAAAGAAGATTCAAAGAGAGTGAGATGCCAGCTCCTTTCATTCAGTCAGTAGCTTCAAACATTTCTGGTATATGAAAAACATGTTTTTCAATGGCAAAAATCAATGAATATTGTAAATGCACAAACAGTAATATCTCCACATTGCACGGTGCAATTCTGAAATTTTTAGCTTTTTCCTGTTAATCCTAGCATGATAAAGAATATTCAAAGAGAGTGAGATGCAAGCTCCTTTCATTCAGTCAGTAGCTTCAAACATTTCTGGTATATGAAAAACATGTTTTTCAATGGCAAAAATCAATGAATATTGTAAATGCACAAACAGTAATATCTCCACATTGCAAGGTGCAATTCTGAAATTTTTTGCTTTTTCCTGTTAATCCTAGCATGATAAAGAAGATTCAAAGAGAGTGAGATGCCAGCTCCTTTCATTCAGTCAGTAGCTTCAAACATTTCTGGTATATGAAAAACATGTTTTTCAATGGCAAAAATCATTGAATATTGTAAATGCACAAACAGTAATATCTCCACATTGCAAGGTGCAATTCTGAAATTTTTTGCTTTTTCCTGCTAATCCTAGCATGATAAAGAAGATTCAAAGAGAGTGAGATGCCAGCTCCTTTCATTCAGTCAGTAGCTTCAAACATTTCTGGTATATGAAAAACATGTTTTTCAATGGCAAAAATCAATGAATATTGTAAATGCACAAACAGTAATATCTCCACATTGCACGGTGCAATTCTGAAATTTTTAGCTTTTTCCTGTTAATCCTAGCATGATAAAGAAGATTCAAAGAGAGTGAGATGCCAGCTCCTTTCATTCAGTCAGTAGCTTCAAACATTTCTGGACGTTTTTCAATGGCAAAAATCAATGAATATTGTAAATGCACAAACAGTAATATCTCCACATTGCAAGGTGCAATTCTGAAATTTTTTGCTTTTTCCTGTTAATCCTAGCATGATAAAGAAGATTCAAAGAGAGTGAGATGCCAGCTCCTTTCATTCAGTCAGTAGCTTCAAACATTTCTGGTATATGAAAAACATGTTTTTCAATGGCAAAAATCAATGAATATTGTAAATGCACAAACAGTAATATCTCCACATTGCAAGGTGCAATTCTGAAATTTTTTGCTTTTTCCTGTTAATCCTAGCATGATAAAGAAGATTCAAAGAGAGTGAGATGCCAGCTCCTTTCATTCAGTCAGTAGCTTCAAACATTTCTGGTATATGAAAAACATGTTTTTCAATGGCAAAAATCAATGAATATTGTAAATGCACAAACAGTAATATCTCCACATTGCAAGGTGCAATTCTGAAATTTTTTGCTTTTTCCTGCTAATCCTAGCATGATAAAGAAGATTCAAAGACAGTGAGATGCCAGCTCCTTTCATTCAGTCAGTAGCTTCAAACATTTCTGGTATATGAAAAACATGTTTTTCAATGGCAAAAATCAATGAATATTGTAAATGCACAAACAGTAATATCTCCACATTGCAAGGTGCAATTCTGAAATTTTTTGCTTTTTCCTGCTAATCCTAGCATGATAAAGATTCAAAGAGAGTGAGATGCCAGCTCCTTTCATTCAGTCAGTAGCTTCAAACATTTCTGGTATATGAAAAACATGTTTTTCAATGGCAAAAATCAATGAATATTGTAAATGCACAAACAGTAATATCTCCACATTGCAAGGTGCAATTCTGAAATTTTTTGCTTTTTCCTGCTAATCCTAGAATGATAAAGAAGATTCAAAGAGAGTGAGATGCCAGCTCCTTTCATTCAGTCAGTAGCTTCAAACATTTCTGGTATATGAAAAACATGTTTTTCAATGGCAAAAATCAATGAATATTGTAAATGCACAAACAGTAATATCTCCACATTGCAAGGTGCAATTCTGAAATTTTTTGCTTTTTCCTGCTAATCCTAGAATGATAAAGAAGATTCAAAGAGAGTGAGATGCCAGCTCCTTTCATTCAGTCAGTAGCTTCAAACATTTCTGGTATATGAAAAACATGTTTTTCAATGGCAAAAATCAATGAATATTGTAAATGCACAAACAGTAATATCTCCACATTGCACGGTGCAATTCTGAAATTTTTAGCTTTTTCCTGTTAATCCTAGCATGATAAAGAAGATTCAAAGAGAGTGAGATGCCAGCTCCTTTCATTCAGTCAGTAGCTTCAAACATTTCTGGTATATGAAAAACATGTTTTTCAATGGCAAAAATCAATGAATATTGTAAATGCACAAACAGTAATATCTCCACATTGCAAGGTGCAATTCTGAATTTTTTTGCTTTTTCCTGTTAATCCTAGCATGATAAAGAAGATTCAAAGAGAGTGAGATGCCAGCTCCTTTCATTCAGTCAGTAGCTTCAAACATTTCTGGTATATGAAAAACATGTTTTTCAATGGCAAAAATCATTGAATATTGTAAATGCACAAACAGTAATATCTCCACATTGCAAGGTGCAATTCTGAAATTTTTTGCTTTTTCCTGCTAATCCTAGCATGATAAAGAAGATTCAAAGAGAGTGAGATGCCAGCTCCTTTCATTCAGTCAGTAGCTTCAAACATTTCTGGTATATGAAAAACATGTTTTTCAATGGCAAAAATCAATGAATATTGTAAATGCACAAACAGTAATATCTCCACATTGCACGGTGCAATTCTGAAATTTTTAGCTTTTTCCTGTTAATCCTAGCATGATAAAGAAGATTCAAAGAGAGTGAGATGCCAGCTCCTTTCATTCAGTCAGTAGCTTCAAACATTTCTGGACGTTTTTCAATGGCAAAAATCAATGAATATTGTAAATGCACAAACAGTAATATCTCCACATTGCAAGGTGCAATTCTGAAATTTTTTGCTTTTTCCTGTTAATCCTAGCATGATAAAGAAGATTCAAAGAGAGTGAGATGCCAGCTCCTTTCATTCAGTCAGTAGCTTCAAACATTTCTGGTATATGAAAAACATGTTTTTCAATGGCAAAAATCAATGAATATTGTAAATGCACAAACAGTAATATCTCCACATTGCAAGGTGCAATTCTGAAATTTTTTGCTTTTTCCTGTTAATCCTAGCATGATAAAGAAGATTCAAAGAGAGTGAGATGCCAGCTCCTTTCATTCAGTCAGTAGCTTCAAACATTTCTGGTATATGAAAAACATGTTTTTCAATGGCAAAAATCAATGAATATTGTAAATGCACAAACAGTAATATCTCCACATTGCAAGGTGCAATTCTGAAATTTTTTGCTTTTTCCTGCTAATCCTAGAATGATAAAGAAGATTCAAAGAGAGTGAGATGCCAGCTCCTTTCATTCAGTCAGTAGCTTCAAACATTTCTGGTATATGAAAAACATGTTTTTCAATGGCAAAAATCAATGAATATTGTAAATGCACAAACAGTAATATCTCCACATTGCAAGGTGCAATTCTGAAATTTTTAGCTTTTTCCTGTTAATCCTAGCATGATAAAGAAGATTCAAAGAGAGTGAGATGCCAGCTCCTTTCATTCAGTCAGTAGCTTCAAACATTTCTGGTATATGAAAAACATGTTTTTCAATGGCAAAAATCAATGAATATTGTAAATGCACAAACAGTAATATCTCCACATTGCAAGGTGCAATTCTGAAATTTTTTGCTTTTTCCTGTTAATCCTAGCATGATAAAGAAGATTCAAAGAGAGTGAGATGCCAGCTCCTTTCATTCAGTCAGTAGCTTCAAACATTTCTGGTATATGAAAAACATGTTTTTCAATGGCAAAAATCAATGAATATTGTAAATGCACAAACAGTAATATCTCCACATTGCACGGTGCAATTCTGAAATTTTTAGCTTTTTCCTGTTAATCCTAGCATGATAAAGAAGATTCAAAGAGAGAGAGATGCCAGCTCCTTTCATTCAGTCAGTAGCTTCAAACATTTCTGGTATATGAAAAACATGTTTTTCAATGGCAAAAATCAATGAATATTGTAAATGCACAAACAGTAATAACTCCACATTGCAAGGTGCAATTCTGAAATTTTTTGCTTTTTCCTGTTAATCCTAGCATGATAAAGAAGATTCAAAGAGAGTGAGATGCCAGCTCCTTTCATTCAGTCAGTAGCTTCAAACATTTCTGGTATATGAAAAACATGTTTTTCAATGGCAAAAATCAATGAATATTGTAAATGCACAAACAGTAATATCTCCACATTGCAAGGTGCAATTCTGAAATTTTTTGCTTTTTCCTGCTAATCCTAGCATGATAAAGAAGATTCAAAGAGAGTGAGATGCCAGCTCCTTTCATTCAGTCAGTAGCTTCAAACATTTCTGGTATATGAAAAACATGTTTTTCAATGGCAAAAATCAATGAATATTGTAAATGCACAAACAGTAATATCTCCACATTGCAAGGTGCAATTCTGAAATTTTTTGCTTTTTCCTGCTAATCCTAGCATGATAAAGAAGATTCAAAGAGAGTGAGATGCCAGCTCCTTTCATTCAGTCAGTAGCTTCAAACATTTCTGGACGTTTTTCAATGGCAAAAATCAATGAATATTGTAAATGCACAAACAGTAATAACTCCACATTGCAAGGTGCAATTCTGAAATTTTTTGCTTTTTCCTGCTAATCCTAGCATGATAAAGAAGATTCAAAGAGAGTGAGATGCCAGCTCCTTTCATTCAGTCAGTAGCTTCAAACATTTCTGGTATATGAAAAACATGTTTTTCAATGGCAAAAATCAATGAATATTGTAAATGCACAAACAGTAATATCTCCACATTGCACGGTGCAATTCTGAAATTTTTAGCTTTTTCCTGTTAATCCTAGCATGATAAAGAAGATTCAAAGAGAGTGAGATGCCAGCTCCTTTCATTCAGTCAGTAGCTTCAAACATTTCTGGTATATGAAAAACGTTTTTCAATGGCAAAAATCAATGAATATTGTAAATGCACAAACTAATATCTCCACATTGCAAGGTGCAATTCTGAAATTTTTTGCTTTTTCCTGCTAATCCTAGAATGATAAAGAAGATTCAAAGAGAGTGAGATGCCAGCTCCTTTCATTCAGTCAGTAGCTTCAAACATTTCTGGTATATGAAAAACATGTTTTTCAATGGCAAAAATCAATGAATATTGTAAATGCACAAACAGTAATATCTCCACATTGCACGGTGCAATTCTGAAATTTTTAGCTTTTTCCTGTTAATCCTAGCATGATAAAGAATATTCAAAGAGAGTGAGATGCAAGCTCCTTTCATTCAGTCAGTAGCTTCAAACATTTCTGGTATATGAAAAACATGTTTTTCAATGGCAAAAATCAATGAATATTGTAAATGCACAAACAGTAATATCTCCACATTGCAAGGTGCAATTCTGAAATTTTTTGCTTTTTCCTGTTAATCCTAGCATGATAAAGAAGATTCAAAGAGAGTGAGATGCCAGCTCCTTTCATTCAGTCAGTAGCTTCAAACATTTCTGGTATATGAAAAACATGTTTTTCAATGGCAAAAATCATTGAATATTGTAAATGCACAAACAGTAATATCTCCACATTGCAAGGTGCAATTCTGAAATTTTTTGCTTTTTCCTGCTAATCCTAGCATGATAAAGAAGATTCAAAGAGAGTGAGATGCCAGCTCCTTTCATTCAGTCAGTAGCTTCAAACATTTCTGGTATATGAAAAACATGTTTTTCAATGGCAAAAATCAATGAATATTGTAAATGCACAAACAGTAATATCTCCACATTGCACGGTGCAATTCTGAAATTTTTAGCTTTTTCCTGTTAATCCTAGCATGATAAAGAAGATTCAAAGAGAGTGAGATGCCAGCTCCTTTCATTCAGTCAGTAGCTTCAAACATTTCTGGACGTTTTTCAATGGCAAAAATCAATGAATATTGTAAATGCACAAACAGTAATATCTCCACATTGCAAGGTGCAATTCTGAAATTTTTTGCTTTTTCCTGTTAATCCTAGCATGATAAAGAAGATTCAAAGAGAGTGAGATGCCAGCTCCTTTCATTCAGTCAGTAGCTTCAAACATTTCTGGTATATGAAAAACATGTTTTTCAATGGCAAAAATCAATGAATATTGTAAATGCACAAACAGTAATATCTCCACATTGCAAGGTGCAATTCTGAAATTTTTTGCTTTTTCCTGTTAATCCTAGCATGATAAAGAAGATTCAAAGAGAGTGAGATGCCAGCTCCTTTCATTCAGTCAGTAGCTTCAAACATTTCTGGTATATGAAAAACATGTTTTTCAATGGCAAAAATCAATGAATATTGTAAATGCACAAACAGTAATATCTCCACATTGCAAGGTGCAATTCTGAAATTTTTTGCTTTTTCCTGCTAATCCTAGCATGATAAAGAAGATTCAAAGACAGTGAGATGCCAGCTCCTTTCATTCAGTCAGTAGCTTCAAACATTTCTGGTATATGAAAAACATGTTTTTCAATGGCAAAAATCAATGAATATTGTAAATGCACAAACAGTAATATCTCCACATTGCAAGGTGCAATTCTGAAATTTTTTGCTTTTTCCTGCTAATCCTAGAATGATAAAGAAGATTCAAAGAGAGTGAGATGCCAGCTCCTTTCATTCAGTCAGTAGCTTCAAACATTTCTGGTATATGAAAAACATGTTTTTCAATGGCAAAAATCAATGAATATTGTAAATGCACAAACAGTAATATCTCCACATTGCAAGGTGCAATTCTGAAATTTTTTGCTTTTTCCTGCTAATCCTAGAATGATAAAGAAGATTCAAAGAGAGTGAGATGCCAGCTCCTTTCATTCAGTCAGTAGCTTCAAACATTTCTGGTATATGAAAAACATGTTTTTCAATGGCAAAAATCAATGAATATTGTAAATGCACAAACAGTAATATCTCCACATTGCACGGTGCAATTCTGAAATTTTTAGCTTTTTCCTGTTAATCCTAGCATGATAAAGAAGATTCAAAGAGAGTGAGATGCCAGCTCCTTTCATTCAGTCAGTAGCTTCAAACATTTCTGGTATATGAAAAACATGTTTTTCAATGGCAAAAATCAATGAATATTGTAAATGCACAAACAGTAATATCTCCACATTGCAAGGTGCAATTCTGAATTTTTTTGCTTTTTCCTGTTAATCCTAGCATGATAAAGAAGATTCAAAGAGAGTGAGATGCCAGCTCCTTTCATTCAGTCAGTAGCTTCAAACATTTCTGGTATATGAAAAACATGTTTTTCAATGGCAAAAATCATTGAATATTGTAAATGCACAAACAGTAATATCTCCACATTGCAAGGTGCAATTCTGAAATTTTTTGCTTTTTCCTGCTAATCCTAGCATGATAAAGAAGATTCAAAGAGAGTGAGATGCCAGCTCCTTTCATTCAGTCAGTAGCTTCAAACATTTCTGGTATATGAAAAACATGTTTTTCAATGGCAAAAATCAATGAATATTGTAAATGCACAAACAGTAATATCTCCACATTGCACGGTGCAATTCTGAAATTTTTAGCTTTTTCCTGTTAATCCTAGCATGATAAAGAAGATTCAAAGAGAGTGAGATGCCAGCTCCTTTCATTCAGTCAGTAGCTTCAAACATTTCTGGACGTTTTTCAATGGCAAAAATCAATGAATATTGTAAATGCACAAACAGTAATATCTCCACATTGCAAGGTGCAATTCTGAAATTTTTTGCTTTTTCCTGTTAATCCTAGCATGATAAAGAAGATTCAAAGAGAGTGAGATGCCAGCTCCTTTCATTCAGTCAGTAGCTTCAAACATTACTGGTATATGAAAAACATGTTTTTCAATGGCAAAAATCAATGAATATTGTAAATGCACAAACAGTAATATCTCCACATTGCAAGGTGCAATTCTGAAATTTTTTGCTTTTTCCTGTTAATCCTAGCATGATAAAGAAGATTCAAAGAGAGTGAGATGCCAGCTCCTTTCATTCAGTCAGTAGCTTCAAACATTTCTGGTATATGAAAAACATGTTTTTCAATGGCAAAAATCAATGAATATTGTAAATGCACAAACAGTAATATCTCCACATTGCAAGGTGCAATTCTGAAATTTTTTGCTTTTTCCTGCTAATCCTAGCATGATAAAGAAGATTCAAAGAGAGTGAGATGCCAGCTCCTTTCATTCAGTCAGTAGCTTCAAACATTTCTGGTATATGAAAAACATGTTTTTCAATGGCAAAAATCAATGAATATTGTAAATGCACAAACAGTAATATCTCCACATTGCAAGGTGCAATTCTGAAATTTTTTGCTTTTTCCTGCTAATCCTAGCATGATAAAGATTCAAAGAGAGTGAGATGCCAGCTCCTTTCATTCAGTCAGTAGCTTCAAACATTTCTGGTATATGAAAAACATGTTTTTCAATGGCAAAAATCAATGAATATTGTAAATGCACAAACAGTAATATCTCCACATTGCAAGGTGCAATTCTGAAATTTTTTGCTTTTTCCTGCTAATCCTAGAATGATAAAGAAGATTCAAAGAGAGTGAGATGCCAGCTCCTTTCATTCAGTCAGTAGCTTCAAACATTTCTGGTATATGAAAAACATGTTTTTCAATGGCAAAAATCAATGAATATTGTAAATGCACAAACAGTAATATCTCCACATTGCACGGTGCAATTCTGAAATTTTTAGCTTTTTCCTGTTAATCCTAGCATGATAAAGAAGATTCAAAGAGAGTGAGATGCCAGCTCCTTTCATTCAGTCAGTAGCTTCAAACATTTCTGGTATATGAAAAACATGTTTTTCAATGGCAAAAATCAATGAATATTGTAAATGCACAAACAGTAATATCTCCACATTGCAAGGTGCAATTCTGAAATTTTTTGCTTTTTCCTGTTAATCCTAGCATGATAAAGAAGATTCAAAGAGAGTGAGATGCCAGCTCCTTTCATTCAGTCAGTAGCTTCAAACATTTCTGGTATATGAAAAACATGTTTTTCAATGGCAAAAATCAATGAATATTGTAAATGCACAAACAGTAATATCTCCACATTGCAAGGTGCAATTCTGAAATTTTTTGCTTTTTCCTGCTAATCCTAGCATGATAAAGAAGATTCAAAGAGAGTGAGATGCCAGCTCCTTTCATTCAGTCAGTAGCTTCAAACATTTCTGGTATATGAAAAACATGTTTTTCAATGGCAAAAATCAATGAATATTGTAAATGCACAAACAGCAATATCTCCACATTGCACGGTGCAATTCTGAAATTTTTAGCTTTTTCCTGTTAATCCTAGCATGATAAAGAAGATTCAAAGAGAGTGAGATGCCAGCTCCTTTCATTCAGTCAGTAGCTTCAAACATTTCTGGACGTTTTTCAATGGCAAAAATCAATGAATATTGTAAATGCACAAACAGTAATATCTCCACATTGCAAGGTGCAATTCTGAAATTTTTTGCTTTTTCCTGCTAATCCTAGCATGATAAAGATTCAAAGAGAGTGAGATGCCAGCTCCTTTCATTCAGTCAGTAGCTTCAAACATTTCTGGTATATGAAAAACATGTTTTTCAATGGCAAAAATCAATGAATATTGTAAATGCACAAACAGTAATATCTCCACATTGCAAGGTGCAATTCTGAAATTTTTTGCTTTTTCCTGCTAATCCTAGAATGATAAAGAAGATTCAAAGAGAGTGAGATGCCAGCTCCTTTCATTCAGTCAGTAGCTTCAAACATTTCTGGTATATGAAAAACATGTTTTTCAATGGCAAAAATCAATGAATATTGTAAATGCACAAACAGTAATATCTCCACATTGCAAGGTGCAATTCTGAAATTTTTTGCTTTTTCCTGCTAATCCTAGAATGATAAAGAAGATTCAAAGAGAGTGAGATGCCAGCTCCTTTCATTCAGTCAGTAGCTTCAAACATTTCTGGTATATGAAAAACATGTTTTTCAATGGCAAAAATCAATGAATATTGTAAATGCACAAACAGTAATATCTCCACATTGCACGGTGCAATTCTGAAATTTTTAGCTTTTTCCTGTTAATCCTAGCATGATAAAGAAGATTCAAAGAGAGTGAGATGCCAGCTCCTTTCATTCAGTCAGTAGCTTCAAACATTTCTGGTATATGAAAAACATGTTTTTCAATGGCAAAAATCAATGAATATTGTAAATGCACAAACAGTAATATCTCCACATTGCAAGGTGCAATTCTGAATTTTTTTGCTTTTTCCTGTTAATCCTAGCATGATAAAGAAGATTCAAAGAGAGTGAGATGCCAGCTCCTTTCATTCAGTCAGTAGCTTCAAACATTTCTGGTATATGAAAAACATGTTTTTCAATGGCAAAAATCATTGAATATTGTAAATGCACAAACAGTAATATCTCCACATTGCAAGGTGCAATTCTGAAATTTTTTGCTTTTTCCTGCTAATCCTAGCATGATAAAGAAGATTCAAAGAGAGTGAGATGCCAGCTCCTTTCATTCAGTCAGTAGCTTCAAACATTTCTGGTATATGAAAAACATGTTTTTCAATGGCAAAAATCAATGAATATTGTAAATGCACAAACAGTAATATCTCCACATTGCACGGTGCAATTCTGAAATTTTTAGCTTTTTCCTGTTAATCCTAGCATGATAAAGAACTTTCAAAGAGAGTGAGATGCCAGCTCCTTTCATTCAGTCAGTAGCTTCAAACATTTCTGGACGTTTTTCAATGGCAAAAATCAATGAATATTGTAAATGCACAAACAGTAATATCTCCACATTGCAAGGTGCAATTCTGAAATTTTTTGCTTTTTCCTGTTAATCCTAGCATGATAAAGAAGATTCAAAGAGAGTGAGATGCCAGCTCCTTTCATTCAGTCAGTAGCTTCAAACATTTCTGGTATATGAAAAACATGTTTTTCAATGGCAAAAATCAATGAATATTGTAAATGCACAAACAGTAATATCTCCACATTGCAAGGTGCAATTCTGAAATTTTTTGCTTTTTCCTGTTAATCCTAGCATGATAAAGAAGATTCAAAGAGAGTGAGATGCCAGCTCCTTTCATTCAGTCAGTAGCTTCAAACATTTCTGGTATATGAAAAACATGTTTTTCAATGGCAAAAATCAATGAATATTGTAAATGCACAAACAGTAATATCTCCACATTGCAAGGTGCAATTCTGAAATTTTTTGCTTTTTCCTGCTAATCCTAGCATGATAAAGAAGATTCAAAGAGAGTGAGATGCCAGCTCCTTTCATTCAGTCAGTAGCTTCAAACATTTCTGGTATATGAAAAACATGTTTTTCAATGGCAAAAATCAATGAATATTGTAAATGCACAAACAGTAATATCTCCACATTGCAAGGTGCAATTCTGAAATTTTTTGCTTTTTCCTGCTAATCCTAGCATGATAAAGATTCAAAGAGAGTGAGATGCCAGCTCCTTTCATTCAGTCAGTAGCTTCAAACATTTCTGGTATATGAAAAACATGTTTTTCAATGGCAAAAATCAATGAATATTGTAAATGCACAAACAGTAATATCTCCACATTGCAAGGTGCAATTCTGAAATTTTTTGCTTTTTCCTGCTAATCCTAGAATGATAAAGAAGATTCAAAGAGAGTGAGATGCCAGCTCCTTTCATTCAGTCAGTAGCTTCAAACATTTCTGGTATATGAAAAACATGTTTTTCAATGGCAAAAATCAATGAATATTGTAAATGCACAAACAGTAATATCTCCACATTGCACGGTGCAATTCTGAAATTTTTAGCTTTTTCCTGTTAATCCTAGCATGATAAAGAAGATTCAAAGAGAGTGAGATGCCAGCTCCTTTCATTCAGTCAGTAGCTTCAAACATTTCTGGTATATGAAAAACATGTTTTTCAATGGCAAAAATCAATGAATATTGTAAATGCACAAACAGTAATATCTCCACATTGCAAGGTGCAATTCTGAAATTTTTTGCTTTTTCCTGTTAATCCTAGCATGATAAAGAAGATTCAAAGAGAGTGAGATGCCAGCTCCTTTCATTCAGTCAGTAGCTTCAAACATTTCTGGTATATGAAAAACATGTTTTTCAATGGCAAAAATCAATGAATATTGTAAATGCACAAACAGTAATATCTCCACATTGCAAGGTGCAATTCTGAAATTTTTTGCTTTTTCCTGCTAATCCTAGCATGATAAAGAAGATTCAAAGAGAGTGAGATGCCAGCTCCTTTCATTCAGTCAGTAGCTTCAAACATTTCTGGTATATGAAAAACATGTTTTTCAATGGCAAAAATCAATGAATATTGTAAATGCACAAACAGCAATATCTCCACATTGCACGGTGCAATTCTGAAATTTTTAGCTTTTTCCTGTTAATCCTAGCATGATAAAGAAGATTCAAAGAGAGTGAGATGCCAGCTCCTTTCATTCAGTCAGTAGCTTCAAACATTTCTGGACGTTTTTCAATGGCAAAAATCAATGAATATTGTAAATGCACAAACAGTAATATCTCCACATTGCAAGGTGCAATTCTGAAATTTTTTGCTTTTTCCTGTTAATCCTAGCATGATAAAAAAGATTCAAAGAGAGTGAGATGCCAGCTCCTTTCATTCAGTCAGTAGCTTCAAACATTTCTGGTATATGAAAAACATGTTTTTCAATGGCAAAAATCAATGAATATTGTAAATGCACAAACAGTAATATCTCCACATTGCAGCAATTCTGAAATTTTTTGCTTTTTCCTGTTAATCCTAGCATGATAAAGAAGATTCAAAGAGAGTGAGATGCCAGCTCCTTTCATTCAGTCAGTAGCTTCAAACATTTCTGGTATATGAAAAACATGTTTTTCAATGGCAAAAATCAATGAATATTGTAAATGCACAAACAGTAATATCTCCACATTGCACGGTGCAATTCTGAAATTTTTAGCTTTTTCCTGTTAATCCTAGCATGATAAAGAAGATTCAAAGAGAGTGAGATGCCAGCTCCTTTCATTCAGTCAGTAGCTTCAAACATTTCTGGTATATGAAAAACATGTTTTTCAATGGCAAAAATCAATGAATATTGTAAATGCACAAACAGTAATATCTCCACATTGCAAGGTGCAATTCTGAAATTTTTTGCTTTTTCCTGCTAATCCTAGAATGATAAAGAAGATTCAAAGAGAGTGAGATGCCAGCTCCTTTCATTCAGTCAGTAGCTTCAAACATTTCTGGTATATGAAAAACATGTTTTTCAATGGCAAAAATCAATGAATATTGTAAATGCACAAACAGTAATATCTCCACATTGCAAGGTGCAATTCTGAAATTTTTAGCTTTTTCCTGTTAATCCTAGCATGATAAAGAAGATTCAAAGAGAGTGAGATGCCAGCTCCTTTCATTCAGTCAGTAGCTTCAAACATTTCTGGTATATGAAAAACATGTTTTTCAATGGCAAAAATCAATGAATATTGTAAATGCACAAACAGTAATATCTCCACATTGCAAGGTGCAATTCTGAAATTTTTTGCTTTTTCCTGTTAATCCTAGCATGATAAAGAAGATTCAAAGAGAGTGAGATGCCAGCTCCTTTCATTCAGTCAGTAGCTTCAAACATTTCTGGTATATGAAAAACATGTTTTTCAATGGCAAAAATCATTGAATATTGTAAATGCACAAACAGTAATATCTCCACATTGCAAGGTGCAATTCTGAAATTTTTTGCTTTTTCCTGCTAATCCTAGCATGATAAAGAAGATTCAAAGAGAGTGAGATGCCAGCTCCTTTCATTCAGTCAGTAGCTTCAAACATTTCTGGTATATGAAAAACATGTTTTTCAATGGCAAAAATCAATGAATATTGTAAATGCACAAACAGTAATATCTCCACATTGCACGGTGCAATTCTGAAATTTTTAGCTTTTTCCTGTTAATCCTAGCATGATAAAGAAGATTCAAAGAGAGTGAGATGCCAGCTCCTTTCATTCAGTCAGTAGCTTCAAACATTTCTGGACGTTTTTCAATGGCAAAAATCAATGAATATTGTAAATGCACAAACAGTAATATCTCCACATTGCAAGGTGCAATTCTGAAATTTTTTGCTTTTTCCTGTTAATCCTAGCATGATAAAGAAGATTCAAAGAGAGTGAGATGCCAGCTCCTTTCATTCAGTCAGTAGCTTCAAACATTTCTGGTATATGAAAAACATGTTTTTCAATGGCAAAAATCAATGAATATTGTAAATGCACAAACAGTAATATCTCCACATTGCAAGGTGCAATTCTGAAATTTTTTGCTTTTTCCTGTTAATCCTAGCATGATAAAGAAGATTCAAAGAGAGTGAGATGCCAGCTCCTTTCATTCAGTCAGTAGCTTCAAACATTTCTGGTATATGAAAAACATGTTTTTCAATGGCAAAAATCAATGAATATTGTAAATGCACAAACAGTAATATCTCCACATTGCAAGGTGCAATTCTGAAATTTTTTGCTTTTTCCTGCTAATCCTAGCATGATAAAGAAGATTCAAAGAGAGTGAGATGCCAGCTCCTTTCATTCAGTCAGTAGCTTCAAACATTTCTGGTATATGAAAAACATGTTTTTCAATGGCAAAAATCAATGAATATTGTAAATGCACAAACAGTAATATCTCCACATTGCAAGGTGCAATTCTGAAATTTTTTGCTTTTTCCTGCTAATCCTAGCATGATAAAGAAGATTCAAAGAGAGTGAGATGCCAGCTCCTTTCATTCAGTCAGTAGCTTCAAACATTTCTGGTATATGAAAAACATGTTTTACAATGGCAAAAATCAATGAATATTGTAAATGCACAAACAGTAATATCTCCACATTGCAAGGTGCAATTCTGAAATTTTTTGCTTTTTCCTGCTAATCCTAGAATGATAAAGAAGATTCAAAGAGAGTGAGATGCCAGCTCCTTTCATTCAGTCAGTAGCTTCAAACATTTCTGGTATATGAAAAACATGTTTTTCAATGGCAAAAATCAATGAATATTGTAAATGCACAAACAGTAATATCTCCACATTGCAAGGTGCAATTCTGAAATTTTTTGCTTTTTCCTGCTAATCCTAGAATGATAAAGAAGATTCAAAGAGAGTGAGATGCCAGCTCCTTTCATTCAGTCAGTAGCTTCAAACATTTCTGGTATATGAAAAACATGTTTTTCAATGGCAAAAATCAATGAATATTGTAAATGCACAAACAGTAATATCTCCACATTGCACGGTGCAATTCTGAAATTTTTTGCTTTTTCCTGTTAATCCTAGCATGATAAAGAAGATTCAAAGAGAGTGAGATGCCAGCTCCTTTCATTCAGTCAGTAGCTTCAAACATTTCTGGTATATGAAAAACATGTTTTTCAATGGCAAAAATCAATGAATATTGTAAATGCACAAACAGTAATATCTCCACATTGCAAGTGCAATTCTGAAATTTTTTGCTTTTTCCTGTTAATCCTAGCATGATAAAGAAGATTCAAAGAGAGTGAGATGCCAGCTCCTTTCATTCAGTCAGTAGCTTCAAACATTTCTGGTATATGAAAAACATGTTTTTCAATGGCAAAAATCAATGAATATTGTAAATGCACAAACAGTAATATCTCCACATTGCAAGGTGCAATTCTGAAATTTTTTGCTTTTTCCTGCTAATCCTAGCATGATAAAGAAGATTCAAAGAGAGTGAGATGCCAGCTCCTTTCATTCAGTCAGTAGCTTCAAACATTTCTGGTATATGAAAAACATGTTTTTCAATGGCAAAAATCAATGAATATTGTAAATGCACAAACAGCAATATCTCCACATTGCACGGTGCAATTCTGAAATTTTTAGCTTTTTCCTGTTAATCCTAGCATGATAAAGAAGATTCAAAGAGAGTGAGATGCCAGCTCCTTTCATTCAGTCAGTAGCTTCAAACATTTCTGGACGTTTTTCAATGGCAAAAATCAATGAATATTGTAAATGCACAAACAGTAATATCTCCACATTGCAAGGTGCAATTCTGAATTTTTTTGCTTTTTCCTGTTAATCCTAGCATGATAAAAAAGATTCAAAGAGAGTGAGATGCCAGCTCCTTTCATTCAGTCAGTAGCTTCAAACATTTCTGGTATATGAAAAACATGTTTTTCAATGGCAAAAATCAATGAATATTGTAAATGCACAAACAGTAATATCTCCACATTGCAAGGTGCAATTCTGAAATTTTTTGCTTTTTCCTGTTAATCCTAGCATGATAAAGAAGATTCAAAGAGAGTGAGATGCCAGCTCCTTTCATTCAGTCAGTAGCTTCAAACATTTCTGGTATATGAAAAACATGTTTTTCAATGGCAAAAATCAATGAATATTGTAAATGCACAAACAGTAATATCTCCACATTGCACGGTGCAATTCTGAAATTTTTAGCTTTTTCCTGTTAATCCTAGCATGATAAAGAAGATTCAAAGAGAGTGAGATGCCAGCTCCTTTCATTCAGTCAGTAGCTTCAAACATTTCTGGTATATGAAAAACATGTTTTTCAATGGCAAAAATCAATGAATATTGTAAATGCACAAACAGTAATATCTCCACATTGCAAGGTGCAATTCTGAAATTTTTTGCTTTTTCCTGCTAATCCTAGAATGATAAAGAAGATTCAAAGAGAGTGAGATGACAGCTCCTTTCATTCAGTCAGTAGCTTCAAACATTTCTGGTATATGAAAAACATGTTTTTCAATGGCAAAAATCAATGAATATTGTAAATGCACAAACAGTAATATCTCCACATTGCAAGGTGCAATTCTGAAATTTTTAGCTTTTTCCTGTTAATCCTAGCATGATAAAGAAGATTCAAAGAGAGTGAGATGCCAGCTCCTTTCATTCAGTCAGTAGCTTCAAACATTTCTGGTATATGAAAAACATGTTTTTCAATGGCAAAAATCAATGAATATTGTAAATGCACAAACAGTAATATCTCCACATTGCAAGGTGCAATTCTGAAATTTTTTGCTTTTTCCTGTTAATCCTAGCATGATAAAGAAGATTCAAAGAGAGTGAGATGCCAGCTCCTTTCATTCAGTCAGTAGCTTCAAACATTTCTGGTATATGAAAAACATGTTTTTCAATGGCAAAAATCATTGAATATTGTAAATGCACAAACAGTAATATCTCCACATTGCAAGGTGCAATTCTGAAATTTTTTGCTTTTTCCTGCTAATCCTAGCATGATAAAGAAGATTCAAAGAGAGTGAGATGCCAGCTCCTTTCATTCAGTCAGTAGCTTCAAACATTTCTGGTATATGAAAAACATGTTTTTCAATGGCAAAAATCAATGAATATTGTAAATGCACAAACAGTAATATCTCCACATTGCACGGTGCAATTCTGAAATTTTTAGCTTTTTCCTGTTAATCCTAGCATGATAAAGAAGATTCAAAGAGAGTTAGATGCCAGCTCCTTTCATTCAGTCAGTAGCTTCAAACATTTCTGGACGTTTTTCAATGGCAAAAATCAATGAATATTGTAAATGCACAAACAGTAATATCTCCACATTGCAAGGTGCAATTCTGAAATTTTTTGCTTTTTCCTGTTAATCCTAGCATGATAAAGAAGATTCAAAGAGAGTGAGATGCCAGCTCCTTTCATTCAGTCAGTAGCTTCAAACATTTCTGGTATATGAAAAACATGTTTTTCAATGGCAAAAATCAATGAATATTGTAAATGCACAAACAGTAATATCTCCACATTGCAAGGTGCAATTCTGAAATTTTTTGCTTTTTCCTGTTAATCCTAGCATGATAAAGAAGATTCAAAGAGAGTGAGATGCCAGCTCCTTTCATTCAGTCAGTAGCTTCAAACATTTCTGGTATATGAAAAACATGTTTTTCAATGGCAAAAATCAATGAATATTGTAAATGCACAAACAGTAATATCTCCACATTGCAAGGTGCAATTCTGAAATTTTTTGCTTTTTCCTGCTAATCCTAGCATGATAAAGAAGATTCAAAGAGAGTGAGATGCCAGCTCCTTTCATTCAGTCAGTAGCTTCAAACATTTCTGGTATATGAAAAACATGTTTTTCAATGGCAAAAATCAATGAATATTGTAAATGCACAAACAGTAATATCTCCACATTGCAAGGTGCAATTCTGAAATTTTTTGCTTTTTCCTGCTAATCCTAGCATGATAAAGAAGATTCAAAGAGAGTGAGATGCCAGCTCCTTTCATTCAGTCAGTAGCTTCAAACATTTCTGGTATATGAAAAACATGTTTTTCAATGGCAAAAATCAATGAATATTGTAAATGCACAAACAGTAATATCTCCACATTGCAAGGTGCAATTCTGAAATTTTTTGCTTTTTCCTGCTAATCCTAGAATGATAAAGAAGATTCAAAGAGAGTGAGATGCCAGCTCCTTTCATTCAGTCAGTAGCTTCAAACATTTCTGGTATATGAAAAACATGTTTTTCAATGGCAAAAATCAATGAATATTGTAAATGCACAAACAGTAATATCTCCACATTGCAAGGTGCAATTCTGAAATTTTTTGCTTTTTCCTGTTAATCCTAGCATGATAAAGAAGATTCAAAGAGAGTGAGATGCCAGCTCCTTTCATTCAGTCAGTAGCTTCAAACATTTCTGGTATATGAAAAACATGTTTTTCAATGGCAAAAATCATTGAATATTGTAAATGCACAAACAGTAATATCTCCACATTGCAAGGTGCAATTCTGAAATTTTTTGCTTTTTCCTGCTAATCCTAGCATGATAAAGAAGATTCAAAGAGAGTGAGATGCCAGCTCCTTTCATTCAGTCAGTAGCTTCAAACATTTCTGGTATATGAAAAACATGTTTTTCAATGGCAAAAATCAATGAATATTGTAAATGCACAAACAGTAATATCTCCACATTGCAAGGTGCAATTCTGAAATTTTTTGCTTTTTCCTGCTAATCCTAGCATGATAAAGATTCAAAGAGAGTGAGATGCCAGCTCCTTTCATTCAGTCAGTAGCTTCAAACATTTCTGGTATATGAAAAACATGTTTTTCAATGGCAAAAATCAATGAATATTGTAAATGCACAAACAGTAATATCTCCACATTGCAAGGTGCAATTCTGAAATTTTTTGCTTTTTCCTGCTAATCCTAGCATGATAAAGAAGATTCAAAGAGAGTGAGATGCCAGCTCCTTTCATTCAGTCAGTAGCTTCAAACATTTCTGGTATATGAAAAACATGTTTTTCAATGGCAAAAATCAATGAATATTGTAAATGCACAAACAGCAATATCTCCACATTGCACGGTGCAATTCTGAAATTTTTAGCTTTTTCCTGTTAATCCTAGCATGATAAAGAAGATTCAAAGAGAGTGAGATGCCAGCTCCTTTCATTCAGTCAGTAGCTTCAAACATTTCTGGACGTTTTTCAATGGCAAAAATCAATGAATATTGTAAATGCACAAACAGTAATATCTCCACATTGCAAGGTGCAATTCTGAAATTTTTTGCTTTTTCCTGTTAATCCTAGCATGATAAAAAAGATTCAAAGAGAGTGAGATGCCAGCTCCTTTCATTCAGTCAGTAGCTTCAAACATTTCTGGTATATGAAAAACATGTTTTTCAATGGCAAAAATCAATGAATATTGTAAATGCACAAACAGTAATATCTCCACATTGCAAGGTGCAATTCTGAAATTTTTTGCTTTTTCCTGTTAATCCTAGCATGATAAAGAAGATTCAAAGAGAGTGAGATGCCAGCTCCTTTCATTCAGTCAGTAGCTTCAAACATTTCTGGTATATGAAAAACATGTTTTTCAATGGCAAAAATCAATGAATATTGTAAATGCACAAACAGTAATATCTCCACATTGCACGGTGCAATTCTGAAATTTTTAGCTTTTTCCTGTTAATCCTAGCATGATAAAGAAGATTCAAAGAGAGTGAGATGCCAGCTCCTTTCATTCAGTCAGTAGCTTCAAACATTTCTGGTATATGAAAAACATGTTTTTCAATGGCAAAAATCAATGAATATTGTAAATGCACAAACAGTAATATCTCCACATTGCAAGGTGCAATTCTGAAATTTTTTGCTTTTTCCTGCTAATCCTAGAATGATAAAGAAGATTCAAAGAGAGTGAGATGCCAGCTCCTTTCATTCAGTCAGTAGCTTCAAACATTTCTGGTATATGAAAAACATGTTTTTCAATGGCAAAAATCAATGAATATTGTAAATGCACAAACAGTAATATCTCCACATTGCAAGGTGCAATTCTGAAATTTTTTGCTTTTTCCTGCTAATCCTAGCATGATAAAGATTCAAAGAGAGTGAGATGCCAGCTCCTTTCATTCAGTCAGTAGCTTCAAACATTTCTGGTATATGAAAAACATGTTTTTCAATGGCAAAAATCAATGAATATTGTAAATGCACAAACAGTAATATCTCCACATTGCAAGGTGCAATTCTGAAATTTTTTGCTTTTTCCTGTTAATCCTAGCATGATAAAGAAGATTCAAAGAGAGTGAGATGCCAGCTCCTTTCATTCAGTCAGTAGCTTCAAACATTTCTGGTATATGAAAAACATGTTTTTCAATGGCAAAAATCATTGAATATTGTAAATGCACAAACAGTAATATCTCCACATTGCAAGGTGCAATTCTGAAATTTTTTGCTTTTTCCTGCTAATCCTAGCATGATAAAGAAGATTCAAAGAGAGTGAGATGCCAGCTCCTTTCATTCAGTCAGTAGCTTCAAACATTTCTGGTATATGAAAAACATGTTTTTCAATGGCAAAAATCAATGAATATTGTAAATGCACAAACAGTAATATCTCCACATTGCACGGTGCAATTCTGAAATTTTTAGCTTTTTCCTGTTAATCCTAGCATGATAAAGAAGATTCAAAGAGAGTGAGATGCCAGCTCCTTTCATTCAGTCAGTAGCTTCAAACATTTCTGGACGTTTTTCAATGGCAAAAATCAATGAATATTGTAAATGCACAAACAGTAATATCTCCACATTGCAAGGTGCAATTCTGAAATTTTTTGCTTTTTCCTGTTAATCCTAGCATGATAAAGAAGATTCAAAGAGAGTGAGATGCCAGCTCCTTTCATTCAGTCAGTAGCTTCAAACATTTCTGGTATATGAAAAACATGTTTTTCAATGGCAAAAATCATTGAATATTGTAAATGCACAAACAGTAATATCTCCACATTGCAAGGTGCAATTCTGAAATTTTTTGCTTTTTCCTGCTAATCCTAGCATGATAAAGAAGATTCAAAGAGAGTGAGATGCCAGCTCCTTTCATTCAGTCAGTAGCTTCAAACATTTCTGGTATATGAAAAACATGTTTTTCAATGGCAAAAATCAATGAATATTGTAAATGCACAAACAGTAATATCTCCACATTGCACGGTGCAATTCTGAAATTTTTAGCTTTTTCCTGTTAATCCTAGCATGATAAAGAAGATTCAAAGAGAGTTAGATGCCAGCTCCTTTCATTCAGTCAGTAGCTTCAAACATTTCTGGACGTTTTTCAATGGCAAAAATCAATGAATATTGTAAATGCACAAACAGTAATATCTCCACATTGCAAGGTGCAATTCTGAAATTTTTTGCTTTTTCCTGTTAATCCTAGCATGATAAAGAAGATTCAAAGAGAGTGAGATGCCAGCTCCTTTCATTCAGTCAGTAGCTTCAAACATTTCTGGTATATGAAAAACATGTTTTTCAATGGCAAAAATCAATGAATATTGTAAATGCACAAACAGTAATATCTCCACATTGCAAGGTGCAATTCTGAAATTTTTTGCTTTTTCCTGTTAATCCTAGCATGATAAAGAAGATTCAAAGAGAGTGAGATGCCAGCTCCTTTCATTCAGTCAGTAGCTTCAAACATTTCTGGTATATGAAAAACATGTTTTTCAATGGCAAAAATCAATGAATATTGTAAATGCACAAACAGTAATATCTCCACATTGCAAGGTGCAATTCTGAAATTTTTTGCTTTTTCCTGCTAATCCTAGCATGATAAAGAAGATTCAAAGAGAGTGAGATGCCAGCTCCTTTCATTCAGTCAGTAGCTTCAAACATTTCTGGTATATGAAAAACATGTTTTTCAATGGCAAAAATCAATGAATATTGTAAATGCACAAACAGTAATATCTCCACATTGCAAGGTGCAATTCTGAAATTTTTTGCTTTTTCCTGCTAATCCTAGCATGATAAAGAAGATTCAAAGAGAGTGAGATGCCAGCTCCTTTCATTCAGTCAGTAGCTTCAAACATTTCTGGTATATGAAAAACATGTTTTTCAATGGCAAAAATCAATGAATATTGTAAATGCACAAACAGTAATATCTCCACATTGCAAGGTGCAATTCTGAAATTTTTTGCTTTTTCCTGCTAATCCTAGCATGATAAAGAAGATTCAAAGAGAGTGAGATGCCAGCTCCTTTCATTCAGTCAGTAGCTTCAAACATTTCTGGTATATGAAAAACATGTTTTTCAATGGCAAAAATCAATGAATATTGTAAATGCACAAACAGTAATATCTCCACATTGCAAGGTGCAATTCTGAAATTTTTTGCTTTTTCCTGCTAATCCTAGAATGATAAAGAAGATTCAAAGAGAGTGAGATGCCAGCTCCTTTCATTCAGTCAGTAGCTTCAAACATTTCTGGTATATGAAAAACATGTTTTTCAATGGCAAAAATCAATGAATATTGTAAATGCACAAACAGTAATATCTCCACATTGCAAGGTGCAATTCTGAAATTTTTTGCTTTTTCCTGTTAATCCTAGCATGATAAAGAAGATTCAAAGAGAGTGAGATGCCAGCTCCTTTCATTCAGTCAGTAGCTTCAAACATTTCTGGTATATGAAAAACATGTTTTTCAATGGCAAAAATCATTGAATATTGTAAATGCACAAACAGTAATATCTCCACATTGCAAGGTGCAATTCTGAAATTTTTTGCTTTTTCCTGCTAATCCTAGCATGATAAAGAAGATTCAAAGAGAGTGAGATGCCAGCTCCTTTCATTCAGTCAGTAGCTTCAAACATTTCTGGTATATGAAAAACATGTTTTTCAATGGCAAAAATCAATGAATATTGTAAATGCACAAACAGTAATATCTCCACATTGCAAGGTGCAATTCTGAAATTTTTTGCTTTTTCCTGCTAATCCTAGCATGATAAAGATTCAAAGAGAGTGAGATGCCAGCTCCTTTCATTCAGTCAGTAGCTTCAAACATTTCTGGTATATGAAAAACATGTTTTTCAATGGCAAAAATCAATGAATATTGTAAATGCACAAACAGTAATATCTCCACATTGCAAGGTGCAATTCTGAAATTTTTTGCTTTTTCCTGCTAATCCTAGCATGATAAAGAAGATTCAAAGAGAGTGAGATGCCAGCTCCTTTCATTCAGTCAGTAGCTTCAAACATTTCTGGTATATGAAAAACATGTTTTTCAATGGCAAAAATCAATGAATATTGTAAATGCACAAACAGCAATATCTCCACATTGCACGGTGCAATTCTGAAATTTTTAGCTTTTTCCTGTTAATCCTAGCATGATAAAGAAGATTCAAAGAGAGTTAGATGCCAGCTCCTTTCATTCAGTCAGTAGCTTCAAACATTTCTGGACGTTTTTCAATGGCAAAAATCAATGAATATTGTAAATGCACAAACAGTAATATCTCCACATTGCAAGGTGCAATTCTGAAATTTTTTGCTTTTTCCTGTTAATCCTAGCATGATAAAGAAGATTCAAAGAGAGTGAGATGCCAGCTCCTTTCATTCAGTCAGTAGCTTCAAACATTTCTGGTATATGAAAAACATGTTTTTCAATGGCAAAAATCAATGAATATTGTAAATGCACAAACAGTAATATCTCCACATTGCAAGGTGCAATTCTGAAATTTTTTGCTTTTTCCTGTTAATCCTAGCATGATAAAGAAGATTCAAAGAGAGTGAGATGCCAGCTCCTTTCATTCAGTCAGTAGCTTCAAACATTTCTGGTATATGAAAAACATGTTTTTCAATGGCAAAAATCAATGAATATTGTAAATGCACAAACAGTAATATCTCCACATTGCAAGGTGCAATTCTGAAATTTTTTGCTTTTTCCTGCTAATCCTAGCATGATAAAGAAGATTCAAAGAGAGTGAGATGCCAGCTCCTTTCATTCAGTCAGTAGCTTCAAACATTTCTGGTATATGAAAAACATGTTTTTCAATGGCAAAAATCAATGAATATTGTAAATGCACAAACAGTAATATCTCCACATTGCAAGGTGCAATTCTGAAATTTTTTGCTTTTTCCTGCTAATCCTAGCATGATAAAGAAGATTCAAAGAGAGTGAGATGCCAGCTCCTTTCATTCAGTCAGTAGCTTCAAACATTTCTGGTATATGAAAAACATGTTTTTCAATGGCAAAAATCAATGAATATTGTAAATGCACAAACAGTAATATCTCCACATTGCAAGGTGCAATTCTGAAATTTTTTGCTTTTTCCTGCTAATCCTAGAATGATAAAGAAGATTCAAAGAGAGTGAGATGCCAGCTCCTTTCATTCAGTCAGTAGCTTCAAACATTTCTGGTATATGAAAAACATGTTTTTCAATGGCAAAAATCAATGAATATTGTAAATGCACAAACAGTAATATCTCCACATTGCAAGGTGCAATTCTGAAATTTTTTGCTTTTCCTGTTAATCCTAGCATGATAAAGAAGATTCAAAGAGAGTGAGATGCCAGCTCCTTTCATTCAGTCAGTAGCTTCAAACATTTCTGGTATATGAAAAACATGTTTTTCAATGGCAAAAATCATTGAATATTGTAAATGCACAAACAGTAATATCTCCACATTGCAAGGTGCAATTCTGAAATTTTTTGCTTTTTCCTGCTAATCCTAGCATGATAAAGAAGATTCAAAGAGAGTGAGATGCCAGCTCCTTTCATTCAGTCAGTAGCTTCAAACATTTCTGGTATATGAAAAACATGTTTTCAATGGCAAAAATCAATGAATATTGTAAATGCACAAACAGTAATATCTCCACATTGCAAGGTGCAATTCTGAAATTTTTGCTTTTTCCTGCTAATCCTAGCATGATAAAGATTCAAAGAGAGTGAGATGCCAGCTCCTTTCATTCAGTCAGTAGCTTCAAACATTTCTGGTATATGAAAAACATGTTTTTCAATGGCAAAAATCAATGAATATTGTAAATGCACAAACAGTAATATCTCCACATTGCAAGGTGCAATTCTGAAATTTTTTGCTTTTTCCTGCTAATCCTAGCATGATAAAGAAGATTCAAAGAGAGTGAGATGCCAGCTCCTTTCATTCAGTCAGTAGCTTCAAACATTTCTGGTATATGAAAAACATGTTTTTCAATGGCAAAATCAATGAATATTGTAAATGCACAAACAGCAATATCTCCACATTGCACGGTGCAATTCTGAAATTTTTAGCTTTTTCCTGTTAATCCTAGCATGATAAAGAAGATTCAAAGAGAGTGAGATGCCAGCTCCTTTCATTCAGTCAGTAGCTTCAAACATTTCTGGACGTTTTTCAATGGCAAAAATCAATGAATATTGTAAATGCACAAACAGTAATATCTCCACATTGCAAGGTGCAATTCTGAAATTTTTTGCTTTTTCCTGTAATCCTAGCATGATAAAAAAGATTCAAAGAGAGTGAGATGCCAGCTCCTTTCATTCAGTCAGTAGCTTCAAACATTTCTGGTATATGAAAAACATGTTTTTCAATGGCAAAAATCAATGAATATTGTAAATGCACAAACAGTATATCTCCACATTGCAAGGTGCAATTCTGAAATTTTTTGCTTTTTCCTGTTAATCCTAGCATGATAAAGAAGATTCAAAGAGAGTGAGATGCCAGCTCCTTTCATTCAGTCAGTAGCTTCAAACATTCTGGTATATGAAAAACATGTTTTTCAATGGCAAAAATCAATGAATATTGTAAATGCACAAACAGTAATATCTCCACATTGCACGGTGCATATTCTGAAATTTTTAGCTTTTTCCTGTTAATCCTAGCATGATAAAGAAGATTCAAAGAGAGTGAGATGCCAGCTCCTTTCATTCAGTCAGTAGCTTCAAACATTTCTGGTATATGAAAAACATGTTTTTCAATGGCAAAAATCAATGAATATTGTAAATGCACAAACAGTAATATCTCCACATTGCAAGGTGCAATTCTGAAATTTTTTGCTTTTTCCTGCTAATCCTAGAATGATAAAGAAGATTCAAAGAGAGTGAGATGCCAGCTCCTTTCATTCAGTCAGTAGCTTCAAACATTTCTGGTATATGAAAAACATGTTTTTCAATGGCAAAAATCAATGAATATTGTAAATGCACAAACAGTAATATCTCCACATTGCAAGGTGCAATTCTGAAATTTTTAGCTTTTTCCTGTTAATCCTAGCATGATAAAGAAGATTCAAAGAGAGTGAGATGCCAGCTCCTTTCATTCAGTCAGTAGCTTCAAACATTTCTGGTATATGAAAAACATGTTTTTCAATGGCAAAAATCAATGAATATTGTAAATGCACAAACAGTAATATCTCCACATTGCAAGGTGCAATTCTGAAATTTTTGCTTTTTCCTGTTAATCCTAGCATGATAAAGAAGATTCAAAGAGAGTGAGATGCCAGCTCCTTTCATTCAGTCAGTAGCTTCAAACATTTCTGGTATATGAAAACATGTTTTTCAATGGCAAAAATCATTGAATATTGTAAATGCACAAACAGTAATATCTCCACATTGCAAGGTGCAATTCTGAAATTTTTTGCTTTTTCCTGCTAATCCTAGCATGATAAAGAAGATTCAAAGAGAGTGAGATGCCAGCTCCTTTCATTCAGTCAGTAGCTTCAAACATTTCTGGTATATGAAAAACATGTTTTTCAATGGCAAAATCAATGAATATTGTAAATGCACAAACAGTAATATCTCCACATTGCACGGTGCAATTCTGAAATTTTTTAGCTTTTTCCTGTTAATCCTAGCATGATAAAGAAGATTCAAAGAGAGTGAGATGCCAGCTCCTTTCATTCAGTCAGTAGCTTCAAACATTTCTGGACGTTTTCAATGGCAAAAATCAATGAATATTGTAAATGCACAAACAGTAATATCTCCACATTGCAAGGTGCAATTCTGAAATTTTTTGCTTTTTCCTGTTAATCCTAGCATGATAAAGAAGATTCAAAGAGAGTGAGATGCCAGCTCCTTTCATTCAGTCAGTAGCTTCAAACATTTCTGGTATATGAAAAACATGTTTTTCAATGGCAAAAATCAATGAATATTGTAAATGCACAAACAGTAATATCTCCACATTGCAAGGTGCAATTCTGAAATTTTTTGCTTTTCCTGTTAATCCTAGCATGATAAAGAAGATTCAAAGAGAGTGAGATGCCAGCTCCTTTCATTCAGTCAGTAGCTTCAAACATTTCTGGTATATGAAAAACATGTTTTTCAATGGCAAAAATCAATGAATATTGTAAATGCACAAACAGTAATATCTCCACATTGCAAGGTGCAATTCTGAAATTTTTTGCTTTTTCCTGCTAATCCTAGCATGATAAAGAAGATTCAAAGAGAGTGAGATGCCAGCTCCTTTCATTCAGTCAGTAGCTTCAAACATTTCTGGTATATGAAAAACATGTTTTTCAATGGCAAAAATCAATGAATATTGTAAATGCACAAACAGTAATATCTCCACATTGCAAGGTGCAATTCTGAAATTTTTTGCTTTTTCCTGCTAATCCTAGCATGATAAAGAATTCAAAGAGAGTGAGATGCCAGCTCCTTTCATTCAGTCAGTAGCTTCAAACATTTCTGGTATATGAAAAACATGTTTTTCAATGGCAAAAATCAATGAATATTGTAAATGCACAAACAGTAATATCTCCACATTGCAAGGTGCAATTCTGAAAATTTTTTGCTTTTTCCTGCTAATCCTAGAATGATAAAGAAGATTCAAAGAGAGTGAGATGCCAGCTCCTTTCATTCAGTCAGTAGCTTCAAACATTTCTGGTATATGAAAAACATGTTTTTCAATGGCAAAAATCATTGAATATTGTAAATGCACAACAGTAATATCTCCACATTGCAAGGTGCAATTCTGAAATTTTTTGCTTTTTCCTGCTAATCCAGAATGATAAAGAAGATTCAAAGAGGAGTGAGATGCCAGCTCCTTTCATTCAGTCAGTAGCTTCAAACATTTCTGGTATATGAAAAACATGTTTTTCAAGGCAAAAAATCATGAATATTGTAAATGCACAAACAGTAATATCTCCACATTGCAAGGTGCAATTCTGAAATTTTTTGCTTTTTCCTGTTAATCCTAGCATGATAAAGAAGATTCAAAGAGAGTGAGATGCCAGCTCCTTTCATTCAGTCAGTAGCTTCAACATTTCTGGTATATGAAAAACATGTTTTTCAATGGCAAAATCATTGAATATTGTAAATGCACAAACAGTAATATCTCCACATTGCAAGGTGCAATTCTGAAATTTTTGCTTTTTCCTGCTAATCCTAGCATGATAAAGAAGATTCAAAGAGAGTGAGATGCCAGCTCCTTTCATTCAGTCAGTAGCTTCAAACATTTCTGGTATATGAAAAACATGTTTTTCAATGGCAAAAATCAATGAATATTGTAAATGCACAAACAGTAATATCTCCACATTGCACGGTGCAATTCTGAAATTTTTAGCTTTTTCCTGTTAATCCTAGCATGATAAAGAAGATTCAAAGAGAGTGAGATGCAGCTCCTTCATTCAGTCAGTAGCTTCAAACATTTCTGGACGTTTTTCAATGGCAAAAATCAATGAATATTGTAAATGCACAAACAGTAATATCTCCACATTGCAAGGTGCAATTCTGAAATTTTTTGCTTTTTCCTGTTAATCCTAGCATGATAAAGAAGATTCAAAGAGAGTGAGATGCCAGCTCCTTTCATTCAGTCAGTAGCTCAAACATTTCTGGTATATGAAAACATGTTTTTCAATGGCAAAAATCAATGAATATTGTAAATGCACAAACAGTAATATCTCCACGTTGCAAGGTGCAATTCTGAAATTTTTTGCTTTTTCCTGTAATCCTAGCATGATAAAGAAGATCAAAGAGAGTGAGATGCCAGCTCCTTTCATTCAGTCAGTAGCTTCAAACATTTCTGGTATATGAAAACATGTTTTCAATGGCAAAATCAATGAATATTGTAAATGCACAAACAGTAATATCTCCACATTGCAAGGTGCAATTCTGAAATTTTTTGCTTTTTCCTGCTAATCCTAGCATGATAAAGAAGATTCAAAGAGAGTGAGATGCCAGCTCCTTTCATTCAGTCAGTAGCTTCAACATTTCTGGTATATGAAAAACATGTTTTTCAATGGCAAAAATCAATGAATATTGTAAATGCACAAACATAATATCTCCACATTGAAAGGTGCAATTTCTGAAATTTTTTGCTTTTCCTGCTAATCCTAGCATGATAAAGATTCAAAGAGAGTGAGATGCCAGCTCCTTTCAGTCAGTCAGTAGCTTCAAACATTCTGGTATATGAAAAACATGTTTTTCAATGGCAAAAATCAATGAATATTGTTAAAGCACAAACAGTAATATCTCCACATTGCAAGGTGCAATTCTGAAATTTTTTGCTTTATTCCTGCTAATCCTAGAATGATAAAGAAGATTCAAAGAGAGTGAGATGCCAGCTCCTTTCAT